>NW_003163255.1:32914-157826 GCF_000004985.1 Naegleria gruberi | reverse complement strand
GCCAATATAAATCCTCTTCTGTTGTTCCATTCATGTGTTGGCTCACTTGTTGTAAAATCCATGTNTTTTGATCTTTGAAAAATTGACGAATATTACTTGACATTCCCAAAGTTCTATTCTCCTTAGCATTCCACCACGATACACTATTAATATTCACAAAATGATTGTAAATTCTCTGCATTGTCAAATAGCCTTCCAAATATCCAGCCCCCTGAGCAATAGCAAAGTCTTCCACCAAACTTGTAGATTGTCTCGTCTCTAAAACCAATGTATCAAATCCTTGTGCATGTAACTGATCATTATATTCAATAGTAGCCAAACCAAATTTTAAATCCTTCACTCCATGAACAATTTTAAAATTAGGATAAATTGTAGCAGTAATAAATAATTGCTTGTTATTATTCTGTTGTTTGATGGAGAATAATTTTGATGTTTTTATGAGTGGAGTCAAGGCATTAACCCGATCCGATAATGATGCTGATGACACCAAAACGAAAGCGATTATCAATGTAGCAAGAAGTAACGGAAAAGTTAATCTTGACATTTTTTTATTTGAATTTTTTGAAAATAGGATTTGAAATGTTTACAAACATTATTCATTGAACATTGTCAACTTTGGCCTTACTTGAATTCACTATTCAGATTTGACCAAGGAGAAACTTCTGATACAGAGCTTTAATGTTAAATAAATTTTTTTGGAAAGAGCCATACATATTCATTTTGTAAATAATTTGCTGCTCTTTGTGAAACTTCATACTCACCAAAATTCATACCATCATTATATTGAGATGATGTTGAAAATATTCCTATACTGTTAGTACTTGCATTAATTATTTGTAAATTTGGAAACAATTGTTGCAACCACCATGTATGGTTATTATCAAAAGGATTACGAATTAGTAAAGTTTTCAATTTTGGTAAATTTGATATTTGAAAGAAATTTAATTCTTTCAAATTATCTGAATGAATTGAAAGTGTAGTTAGTGAATTAAAAGTAAAAAATGTTTCACTATAAAATTCCAATGTAATATAAAGATATTCTAAATTTGGTAATTTACAAAGTAATTTCAAATCAATTTCACTAATAGGATTACTAAATGTTAAATCTCTCAATGTTGATATTTTAGAAATGTGATGAAATATATTCTTATTATATTTTAAAGAAATGTTAAGAATTAATATTTCTAAATTTAATTTACTCAATTCTGATAAATCAATATTATATTCTGATTCAAAATAAAAATATTTAATATTTTTAAATGATTCCACATTTAATCGATCAGGTAAATGAGTTTCATTAAAAAGATTTAAATGTAAATATTTTAGAGATGGCATTTTCACATTAGATGCTAAATTCCATGGTTTTGAATATTTTGTAGCGGAATAATGTTTTTTTGCATATTCATCTATATATAATAATTCTAATGAAGGAAGATTATCAATATTTGTCATCATTTCTGTTCTATTTAAAAATAATTTTTTTAAATTTTGTAAATTTTCACTCGAATTAAATTGTAATTTTTCAATAGCTTTTCTAATAGTTCCAAATCCAAATTCTTGTAATTTTGAAATATTATTTGAATTTAATACATTGCTAATTGATTCTAATGTATAAATATAGGTAATATCAAGAAATAAATATTTTAAATTTGGAAATGAATTAAAATTAAATGTAAAATTATGTAATTTTCTATTACTTGTTGTATAATATTCTTTTACAAATATTCTAATATCAATGAGATTGGATATTGTTGTTGTTGATGGATTAAATATTCCATTTAATAATTTTACAATTTTTTTTTGATTTTCAGGTAATAATTGTAAATGGAGTGTTTCTAATTTATGACAATGTGTACTCAGAAATAATTCCGTGCTAATTAAACATTCTGTTACTACCGTTCCTAAACTTAAATGTTTCAAATTTGGAAGTGCAATAAATAAAGCACGTAAATCTTTCTTTTTCATTTTACAATTTAATCCTAATTCAGTTATATTAGATTGTTTTATAGAATTGAATGGTATATTATTTTTAGCAACACAAGAATCAATAAATAAACTTTGTAATTTCATTGAAGAAAGTAGAGCTTTAAATGTTGATTCAGGTACAGTATTATGGAAAAATAATGTTATGGAAGAAAAGAATTTAAAAAACTCAAATGCATTAATAATAAATGTACAATAAACTATTGAATATGAAGAGTTTAAAATATAATTTGTAAATTCCTTTCGGAATGGTTGTTGAACAACAAATCTCCAATATCTACAAACAAATGATATTTTTATATAATCTTGTTGATTGAGAAATTGAAATATTATTATTAAAATATCATTGGGAATAAAATTATTGTTATCACTATTATTATTGTTATCAGTATTGTTATTAGTATTATTAGTATTATTATTGTTATTCTTGTTATTGTTGTGTGTCAAAGCCTTGTGCAAAAAAGAAAGCATTTTTTTAATTTTTTGAAAGTCATGAAGAATCTTCCTTCCTTTTTAAAAATTGAAATATTGAATCGTTCGTGTATTTTCCAAACATAGCAATCAACTTAATTGAGACATTAAATCACAGTTTTAATCTGCAACTGGTTGATGATGACCATTAAGATATTTACCTTAATGATCTGAAGTGAGCTTGCTGATGATAAGGTATGATGAAGTAAAATTCCACAACTCGATGAATACAAATAATCCAACTCTCTTGATGGTGATATTAGATTAGACATCCCTAATAATCATACAATGTTTTTGGAATTCATGATGAAAATATATTAATTAGTTGAAGAAATTCCTAATGAACAAGTATTACTATTAATATAAAAATAAATATAATGTGATGTTGAATTACAGCTTAATGATAATGTTTGATATTTCCGAGGTTGGCAACTTTCTTCATTCCAAGAAGAAACACCATCACACAATATTGCTCTTATTACTTTTGGTGAGATGTATCCCAGCTACTCTAATTGAAATATTCCAAATTGATGCTGATTTATGTTGATTGAATTAAATACCAATGATGATGAGTAGAGGTATTTCTTGAAAGTACTGAGAGTTTAATTTCCTTAATGGATTTTCAAATAAGAGTTCGAAAAAGTGGCTTTGCTTATTTTTTGGTGTAGAAATTTTGGCGCGTAACATCTCTCACATCAATCACACGAATGAGATTTCATTTCCGCCGATCTAGCTAGACAAAACCAATGAATGCAATGCTGAGTAAGCACAATATTTGTTGTAACAATCTATAACAAAATAAAAGGTGTACAAGTTTATTAATGTCTCTTGTATCAATAACAACCGAGAGACCACTCTATAAAAAAAAATGAATCAATTCACCATTCACCATGTTGATCAAGTAGTGGACGACGAAACAGAACCTAATAACACTGCTTTCGGTATTAATTCTTCTAAATCACAATTTGTTTACGGATGCGGAGATGGATTCTGGAAGAAACAAAGTGATATTATTACTGTTACAAAATTAAATGATACATGTTTTGATAAAATTGATTATTTACAAAATTATTTAATTAATGATAAGATTATTAAATTTAAAAGTCAAGATCAATTGTGCATATTTCTTACGCGTAAGGGATATGTTTACAAAATGGGAAATTGTTCATTTATTAATAATATTTCTAATATTCCTACATTGATTAAATTTAATAATTTAAATACTAGTGACAAAATTATTGATTTTGCGATTGGTAAAGAACATGTTGTATTTTTATCTAAATTAAATTCCATATTTGGTATTGGTAATAATGAACATGGACAATTGGCTATCATTGCTAAAAAATCAAATGATGTAGCCGTTAATTTATTACAAAATACAAATTTAGAAAAGTTAAAAGTAAACAAAATATTTGTAACATTTCATTTGACATTTTTCACAACATTTGAAAATGAATTGTATGTTTGTGGAATGAATGAATATTCACAATCATTCCAACCATTTGTAATTGAAAGTATTGTAAATGGTAAATTACATGTTGAAGATTATTTTACCTTAAATAATTTTATGAATGTTACCAAATTAGTTAATAAGAATATTGAAGATATTAAGGATATTAAATGTAATGGAAGAACTAGTTTCATTATTTTTAATGATTCTTCTATTGTAAATTCTAGATTATACTTTAATTGATTATGGCTTGGCAGATTATTACAATCCTAAAAAAGTAATTAAATTACATAATAATTATAATGAGTTTAAATTTGAGAAAAATTATGATCAATTAATATTGAATGAATATCAAATTTTATCGTTATATAATAATGAATGCAAATATATTGACTATAATTCTAAACAAGCAAATATGGATAATATTATTAATATGGAAAGTGGTACCTTCCACAGTGTTTTGCAAACAGTAGACCAAAAGTTCTATTCATTTGGATCTAATGAATTTGGCGAATTAGGATATGCTAATAAATCAGCCAATGAACTAAAATTAATTGAATTACCATTTACTATTAAGGAAGGTGATGAAATTCAAATTTGTTGTGGTAAAAATTTTACTATTTTTATTCATGAAACAGATAATGAGAATAGTCTCAAGATTAATGATATTATGGTAACTGATAATTTTAAGTTCAATTATGAAATTAATTCTAATTTTTATTTAGATTTAAATTTATTAAAAAATATTTCAAATGATTTTTATAATTTAATTAAAAATGATATAATTGAACATTTAAATGAGAATGACCAAAAAGTTTTATATTATTTAATTAAAAACGCAATTATTGATTTAAATTGTTTAAATATAGATGATTTATTTAGTAATTATGATAAATTTATTAATTTCATTTCATTTGGAGAATTAGAATTAAATTTAGTAACTTGTCTATTTATATTAAATGATATTAATGATATCAAGCATGAAATTAAATTATTGTTATTTAATGACATTTCAAATAGAATGAATGTAGATAACATTATGAGGATTTTACGAATAGTTAATAATTATCTTTCTTTAAATATTTTAAAACAAGCTAAAAATAGTATTTTGCTATTGTTGGCAAATAAGTGTCTTGCATTTATTAAAGAAAATGCAACTTTATTGAAATCAGATCCATTATTCGAAATTATTCAAGATAAAATTAATAATGTTAAACAACCATTTAAACAAATTAATTATAAAATTGATAATCTTGAAAATATTGCCAAAAATGTAACTGAATCATTAAAATTATTATATAATGATGAAAGTAATAGTGATATTCATGTAATTATTAATAAGGATAAAAATGAATTATTGCAATTACATAAATCAATTCTATCCGTTCATAGTTCAGTTTTAAATATTCTATTTAAAAATAATGAAAATAATGTGGTTGACTTGTATGAATTCATTGAAATGATGGTATCAGATCATTGGATTATTGATTTGTTCAATAATTCAGCTAAAATTAATACAATATTACAAATCATATGTAAATTATGTTATGGATATGAGTTCAATTACCTTAAATTGAATGATTTGGTTGGTATTTTAATCATTGCACAACAATTGGATATTACATGGATTGTTAAACATGTCTGTATCTTGATTGTTGAAAAATTATATTCCATTAATGATACTGAATTTATTATATTACTAAATTTAGCTTCAGTTTCACAAAATAATAATGATTGTAGAGAGCTAGTTGAGTATTTCAAGATATTTTGCTCAAATAATTTAACTCTTGATTATTTACAAAAAATCCAATTATCTTGTCAAGAAAATATACCATGCAATAATTTCTTGAAAGTTATTATCGATTATTGGTTGAGAGTAAACAGAAAATAATGGAAATGAGGTAAAACCATGGGCCAATCAATAAATAAATAAATTTTCCAAGTTAGAAATCAGACTTGTAAGGATTTAATTTTGGCCTGTCTTAATTCTTCACAAAATTCTCCTTCATTTCTCAACACTAAAGCAATTCCTTATCCTTTTTCAGTTCTTAGGCTTGCAAATGATGGAAATATTACGTTTGAAGTCTAAATTGCTTCAGTTTGAGTCAGGGAGTAAAGACACCCTTTTCTTTCTGAATTTTAGGAACAAAATAATACCTTGTTGTCTCCACTTGGTTACCAGTTTTTTCATAATCTTGGTGAGTTCCTGGGAGCTTGGCTTATTCCAAATGAAAGGCATTTGAATTGGTAAACTTGAAGGAACTGTCCTTTATTCCAAAAGTTCCTTCTTGGGTACAATAAATATAATGTACAACAATATTCTGTTCAATCTCTATAACATTTGAATTCAGCATCTCTTGAACCATCCAAGAGGCTTTTATAATGATGATAAATAACAACTATGATGATGTACCAACTTTTTATTTGAATTTTTTGAAAAATAGGATTTGAAATGTTTACAAACATAATCATTGTCAACTTTGGCCTTCTCAGCATTGGCTTGCTTGAATTCACCATTTGAAACCAAAGATATTGGCTGAAGGAGATCCTTCTAAAAAATCAACTGTGACCAAGGAGAAACCTCTGATACAGAGCTTTAATATTAAATAAATTTTTTTGGAAAGAGCCATACGTTTTCATTTTGGAAATGATTTGCTGCTCTTTGTGAAACTTCATACTCACCAAAATTCATATCATCATTATATTGAGATGTTAAAAATATTCCAAAACTGTCAGTACTTGCTTTAATTATTTGTAAATTTGGAAATAATGGTTGCAACCACCATGTATAGTTATTATCATAAGGATTACGAATTAGTAAAGTTTTAAATTTTGGTAAATTTGATATTTGAAAGAAATTTAATCCTTTCAAATTTTTTGAATGAATTGAGAGTGTAGTTAGTGAATTAAAAGTAAAAGATGTTTCACTATAAAATTCCAATCTAATATTCAGATATTCTAAATTTGGTAATTTACAAAGTAATTTCAAATCAATTTCACTAATAGGATTACTAAATGTTAAATCTCTCAATGTTGATATTTTAGAAATGTGATGAAGTATATTCTTATTATATTCTTCAGAAATTTTAAGAATTAATATTTCTAAATTTAATTTACTCAATTCTGATAAATCAATATTATATTCAGATTCAAAATAAAAATATTTAATATTTTTAAATGGTTCCACATTTAATCGATCAGGTAAATGAGTTTCATTAAAAAGATTTAAATGTAAATATTTTAGAGATGGCATTTTCACATTAGATGCTAAATTCCATGGTTTTGAATATTTTGTAGCGGAATAATGTTTTTTTGCATATTCATCTATATATAATAATTCTAATGAAGGAAGATTATCAATATTTGTCATCATTTCTGTTCTATTTAAAAATAATTTTTTTAAATTTTGTAAATTTTCACTCGAATTAAATTGTAATTTTTCAATAGCTTTTCTAATAGTTCCAAATCCAAATTCTTGTAATTTTGAAATATTATTTGAATTTAATACATTACTAATTGATTCTAATGTATAAATATAGGTAATATCAAGAAATAAATATTTTAAATTTGGAAATGAATTAAAATTAAATGTAAAATTATTTAATTTTCTATTACTTGTTGGATTATTATCTGTTACAAATATTCTAATATCAATGAGATTGGATATTGTTGTTGATGGATTAAATATTCCATGTAATAATTTTACAATTTTTTTTTGATTTTCAGGTAATAATTGTAAATGGAGTGTTTCTAATTTATGACAATGTGTACTCAGAAATGATTCTGTGTTAATTAAACATTCGGTTACTACCATTCCTAAACTTAAATGTTTCAAATTTGGAATTACAATAAATAAAGCACGTAAATCTTTCTTTTTCATTTTACAATTTAATCCTAATTCAGTTATATTAGATTGTTTTACAGAATTGAATGGTATATTATTTTTAACAACACAAGAATCAATAAATAAACTTTGTAATTTCATTGAAGAAAGCAGAGTTTTAAATGTTGATTCAGGTACAGTGTTATAATGTTATGGAAGAAAAGAATTTAAAAAACTCAAATGCATTAATAATAAATGTACAATAAACTATTGAATATGAAGAGTTTAAAATAAAATTTGTAAATTCCTTTCGGAATGGTTGTTGAACAACAAATCTCCAATATCTACAAACAAATGATATTTTTATATAATCTTGTTGATTAAGAAATTGAAATATTATTATTAAAATATCATTAGGAATAAAATGATTGTTATCACTATTATTATTATTATTGTTATCAGTATTGTTATTCTTATTGTTATTATTATTGTTATTGTTGTGTGTCAAAGCCTTGCGTAAAAAAGAAAGCATTTTTTTAATTTTTTGAAAAAGGGCACGAAAAGACTTTTAGGATGCATTTAGCTGAATATTTCATCTTTGACAATTTAATGCTTCAAGATTATATTCAGAACGTAACCTTATTAAGAATGTAACAGTGCAGTGCTGAATTTGTGTGTTGCAACCCACCAATAATAATTCTGCAATACTGAATCAATTACAACAGTTGCAAATATTGAAAGAGTTGCAGGTCTTTGTTTTAGAATGTATTGGATGATAAAGTCTGAACTTTTGAGTGTATTACCTTAATAATTTAGGTTTTCATTATTACAATATTTTTCTATTTATTTTGATTTGAACTTGGTGATATTTGAAAGCAAATAAATGGTTCAAAATAACTTCAGAGAGATAATTATAATTTCTCAAGGGTAAATTGGCTAAATTCATCACATGTACGAAAGTGGGTGAATCATCAAGAATGCAGCGTTGTCTAGTAACGAAAAAGCATCTCACAAAAAAAATAACACAATAATGAAATCTAGCACACTCATTGTTGCTACCGTGTTGTTTTCTGTCCTGTTGGTTGCAAGCAGCTTGAATGCCTTGAGCTTGGAAAGAAGATTGGCCAAAGCTATCGTTCAAGAAATTAGACACCAATTGACCAAATCCTCTTTTTCTGGATTGTCTGATAGTGAATCATTCTGGCCTGAAACTCGTTGTACCAATGTTGATAATGCATTGAATGTTAGAACTTCTCCTGGTGGACAAGTTGTTAAAACTTTAGGACCAGAAACTCAAGTAACTGTATACGAAACTAGTAATGTTAATGGTGTCAAGTGGGCTCGTATTGGAGATAATCAATGGGTTTCTGCTCAATTTTTAAAGATGGCCTGTCAAGAATCATATTCTGGACCTGACAGCAAGACTGGTGATAAGGCAGCTGAAACATTGGCAGAAATATTCAAGAGTGAAGGAAGATGTCAAAATTGGGCAAGTGATTCTGGTAATGAATTCCAAGGAAAGATTGGTTATACATGTATGGGTGTTACTCCATCGTAAGTTTCTTTTCAATTGTATTCGAAAAACTGAAATTTTGAAATTTTACAGAGAATGTTGGAATAATAGAAATGGCTTCTTTGCACCATTTAATAATGGTTTCTCTGGTCATCCAGCTGACTTTTGCTATTATGCCTATAACCAAAATCCATCACTTTACAAATCAAGTGCAGCTCAATTATATTCTGAAAATTATTTTGGACCTGGAGGATGTTCTAACTTACCACAACCTGCTTTCTATGTCTGTTCTGATATTGCTGTCAACTCTGGTACTGGTAGATCAAGACAATACCTTAATGAATTTGGTGGTTACAATGGACAAGATCCAAAAGCTTTCGCCAGACAATTAAACGAAAGACACAGACAAGATTACTTGTATTGGGGAAGACCAGGAACTGCCAATAACAAATTCTTGCAAGGATGGTTGAATAGAGCTAATGATAGAGCTGCCTACATTGATAATTATTAAACTCTCTCACAATTAGCTAATTGATTATATCTTTTATGATTCGACGTTGCTGTCAATAAATTAGAGTTGATAGGAACTTTGAACTTGTATGTATTCATTTGAACAAAAGAGAAGTTCACTCAAAACAACAATTAAAAAAAATGATCTCTACTAATAGCCCTCACCATTCCGATTCCAATACTACTACTACTACTCACGATAATAATATTATTTCATCAATAACACCTCCTCCTCCACCCCCACTCATTGTATCAAATGAAAACAAGAAAATTCTGCTCAATCCAATCAGAAAGTTTAATGTCATTGCTGTTTCTCCAAATAGAAATGTTCCTCCACCTCCTCCTCCATCTGCCAACACAATGAGAGTTCCTCCACCTCCTTCCTCATTGAAATATATTCCAAAGGAAGATGCTTGTTCTTCCTCTGCTCGACCAAAAAGTTTGGCCGAGGAATTGAAATTAAAAATTAAGAAGGAAGTGGAACAATGTAAAGTAGTTCCGTTCAAGATAAATGAAGAGAATGAGACAATTTCAGAGGATGGGTTGAGAGTGGTTAGATTTGTAGTGACGAGTGACACTCATAACAAACATGGAATGTTGAATTTACCACAGGAGGCAGATGTATTATTGCATTGTGGTGATTTTACATATGCTGGATCGAATGCAGAAGTTTCCAGGTTTAATGATTGGCTTGGAACTGTAAATTACAAGCACAAGATTGTGATTTGTGGAAATCATGTAAGTTTCGAATATATTTGACACTATTGGAAATTTATTGGAATGTATTTTAGGAATACCCAAAAACAAAAGAAAAATATGATGAATTACTTTCGAATGCCACTGCTGTATTGGTGAATTCCAGTATTACCATTGAGGGAGTCAAAATATTTGGAACACCTTTCGTCCCTAACATGGGTGACTTTCAAGGTGAAAATTACTTTACAAAATTATTGGACAATACAGGGTTTTACAAAAAGGAAGAGGATTTGAAATCTGTTTATGATTTAATTGATACAGATACTGATATATTAATGACCCATACACCACCAAATAAGATTCTTGATGGAAGTGGAAAGTATGGAAGTTATGCTTTGAAAGAGAGATTACAATATTTGACCAATTTGAAAGTTTCATGTTTTGGACATGTACATGGAGCTTATGGATATCAGAAAGTTGGAAACACTCTATTTATTAATGCTTCATCGGATGGTGTGGAACAACCTATTGTTTTTGATTATATTGTAAAGAAGTAATTGAGTTAAATGAAACTGCAAGATTCCTTTTAATCTTTATTTGAATTTTCCATTTTGAACTTCTTTGAGAATTTCGTGTAGAGTATCTAATTGATCCTTATTTGAAGTGATTTGAATCGTTAATCTTGTTAAATTTCTATTCTTTTTAGAAAATAATTCTCTCAATACTTGTGGATCTGTAAATGCAGGAGTTTCGAGTGAAAATAATTCCAAATTAGAACATCCATTGTAGAGAGATAGAATTGTGGTTGAATTTTCTTGAGTAATTGATTGCTCATCAGCGTTTCCATTTGAAGTAGTTTTGGAGGTCAAAAGTGGTGTGGAAATGGTTTGATGGAAGTTTGCAGGGAATGCTTGATCTAGTTGGAGTGAGAACTTTTTGAGCTTACTCATGGAGAATAGATATCCGAAAGCTTTAGAATTACTAATAATACAATGTCTTAGAGAAAGATTCTGTAGTTGGTGTCTGTAGTGTTTTTGTAAATGTTCAAAGCATTTCTTTTCCTTGAAATTAGACCATTTGAGTGTAATTAGGTTTGGACAGGATTTTCCCAATTGATCCACGAGTTCTGGAGTGACTGACATTTCTGGTTTGAGACAATGCAGTAAATTGAGGACTTGTACGTGAACAAAATTTGGTTTCTGAAACATGTGAGAGATGGATTCGAGTTTTGATATTCTAGTATTTGTAAAACTGATGACATAGATGTGAGAGTTCTTATCAAAAACCTGATTGACCAAACTATCAACAATATGACTCTTGTAATTTGAAGCATTCTTTGGAGCCAAATTGAAACATAGAGAGTTTGAATTTGTGAAGTTAAACTTTAAATTCTCGAATTGGGTACTGGTCAATTTGCATTGTAAATTAACAGTCGAATTCGAGTTTTCTGCCACTATTTGTGGGGAAAGTTTGAGTGTAAAGTGTTCCAATCCATCAAATTGAACTGG
The DNA here is from genome assembly GCF_000004985.1 of Naegleria gruberi. Lineage (NCBI taxonomy): Eukaryota > Heterolobosea > Eutetramitea > Acrasida > Naegleriidae > Naegleria > Naegleria gruberi. The sequence goes on along the minus strand of NW_003163255.1, from coordinate 145,872 downwards.
TTCATCATAAAATTCCAACATGGTTGGCTCATTGATTATAAGAGAATTCAATTCTGTAAATCTTTCTCTAACAAGGGAATGAACCATATTGGGATAAGGAAATCGTGCAAACGTTAATTCTCTCAATTTGCTAGTTAAGCAATTGACCAATTTGAGTAAAATTCTATAATCAGAACAGTTAATAGTTGGTTCTTTCTCGAGATGGAATTTCCTAAGTTTGTCAAGATTTTGTAATTGTAATTTTTCAATGATTGGATCGCAATTATTCATTGTGGTTGTCAGCAAACTTTTTGCAATAATGATTTTCAGCTCGGTAAGCTTTTCCATTTTTCCAATATTTTCAATTCCCTTGATATTGAAAATGTTGGCAATTTCCAGTGATAATTTTAACATGTTATTCGAAAGGTGGGTCAGATCTGATAATGGAAAGTCAATAAAGTTTAAGAACTTGATATTCTTTGAATATTTGAGTGCTTCCATCATCATATCACTATTTCCTTGGTAATCAATATTTTCCAAATAAAATAAATTAGTCTTACTCTTGTTTGTTGTCATGTGATCGAAACCTAGGTCAAAATTAGAGAGTTTCAACTTGGCACTCTTTACTCCATTCAAGTAAATGTAGAATAATATATCAGAATTGAGCACTGTCTTTTCCTCCTTACTCGTATAAAGTGTATTTTGAATTAAGCTATTCACACGATTTCTATTCAAATCCTCAAATTGTTCATCTGATCGAATAATAAATTTTCTATTACTTTTAGCTCCAGCAACTACCACCTGAGAGGAATTCATCTCTTCCAACAATTGTGTATTGGAATCATGATTATTTAAAGCTGAGGCCAAAATGGCTGGATAAGGAACATTCCATTCCACATAATTCAGTGGTATTCCTCCAAACAAAAACTCCAATGTTGACATTTGATGCAACCAAACAATCATTTGATAGTAATGTTTGTGTTTTGCTTGTTCTTGATCGACAAAACTTTGCTCTATTGATAATGATACATTTTTGAAAAGGGAAACGACTACTCTTTCATTTTCCTCCGACTTGTTAGAACCAACACTTGTTGAACAACTGTCCGTATTAACACTACTACTATTCGAAATACTTGTCAATGAATTAAACAATGGATTCAAAGACATGTCATATTTATCCATAAATCCCAAAGACCTTTCCTTCTTCACCCTTCCAAAAAACAATTTCATCAAAAAGAAACCATTCGTCTTGTTATTTCTATACTTGTGATAAATCATTCTCACTAAAATTGTAAAATACTGAGTCAAATCCAAAATATAATACTCTCTAATAATTTTCAATATAATCCCTGTTGGGAGTGATTTAAAATCGAGTGATGATTTCCCCTTCAGTGATGATGTTGTATTCTTGATCAGAACATCGATCAGATCGGAGGAAGCTGATGAACCTCCCGATGAAGCTGATGAGAAGATATCATCATCGTCCTCGCTGTGATGTAATTTACTACTAAATAATTTAGAATGATTGGGCATATGTATTCAGTGATGATTCAAAGAATAGGAATTTGTTTCTTCTATTTTTTTTTAATAAAGTTTATTTGATGTTTGTCAACCAGAATGCTCTAATTGCCTTGAAGTTTTCCAGAACAATAAAGGGCAAGTGCGAGATCTGATGAAGAGCATTCTCTTTAATGAAGTAAAAAAGAAATTATTGTAATTGGCGGGAAAAAGTCACAAATATTCGAAATTTGATTATAAAAAAATATCAAAAGATAACTAGGTGTCTCTCTCTATTGTAATAGTAATCTTTTCATCGTCAACAGACTTTTTTATCGGATAGGATTGTAGAATAATTTAACCATCTATTTATTAATAATATATTTAAATATTAAATAGTTTAATATTCTAGGCTTTTGATGATGATGGAACATAAAGTGGGAAAATATAAAATTAATCAGGAGGAAATTGTGGCCCTCTTTCAACAAGAACCATTGAAAAAGATTGAAAAGAATTTAAATCAAATTCCTGGATTGTTCGGATTGGAAATTGATGATGATAAATATTTAACTTTTTGGAATGCGTGGTTTAATCAGGAGGAATATAAATTCATGCTGCCTCAATCAAAGAGTGATTTGATTTTTGTGTGTATTATGCATGGTGGACACTTTTCTGGAGCAATTTTTGATCCATCCTTAGGGAAGGCAATAGTTCACAAGACTTTTTCGAATTATGTATCTAGAAAGAAGCAAGGAGGAAGACAATTACAACACGACATTCAAACTGGACATAAGGCAAAATCTGCCGGTAGTGAAATTAGAAGAAATCAAGAGGTGAAATTCCAGGAAAAGTTGACCGAATTATTAACTGAAACTTGGAAGAAATATTTTGATGGAGAAGGTCAACAAAAAGTTTACTGCTCATTCGTCTATTGTCCTGGTAACATTAATAGAGATATGATTGAACAATTATTGTGGAACGAAATGGACCTAAAGAGTCTACCAATCAGAAATATTCCATTCCAAGTGCCAAAACCTAATTTTATGAATTTAATCTCCTGCTATGATAAACTGTGCACAGTTCACATCACTTCAAAGGATAGAATTAGTGAACTCACCAATGATGATTCAACCCTGCTGTCCAATTTGGAAATTTCAGATGAAGAAAGCTCAGAAGACGATCTAGAAAAGACCAAAGAACAACTTCTCAATGATGAATATCTCAAGAACTATCCAAGCCCTCTCTCACCACAATCAGCTACCTTCTCCTCTCCAGTTCACTCACCTAGATCTCCTCTCTCACCAATTTTACAAGCTCTTGGATTTAATATTGAACCAAGTCAACCACTTCCAAAGAAGAATCAAATTCCTCCAAAGATGACCAATGCCATGACAATTGGACAACCTCTTCTCTCTAACAAACGAAAGAAAAACAAAAAACAAGAAGAATGGAAACCACCAGCAAACGATTCTCTCATCAATCAGTCTTTGGCTATTTGGGGTGTAATTTTAGCAGTAGCAGCTGCCACACTTACTATTTACATTTGGAAATTTGCAGATCATGACGAACAGTAAATATATTCCAATACTATATTCATATTTACTATTTAACTTTAGAAAAATCTGATAATGTTCATATCTTACAATACGATGAACAAAGATAGAAAATCAAAGCAAATAAAGCAACCATAAAAAAATAGAAGAATAATTGTGAAGCACTATTACAAGAATCGGAACAAGTAGACAATTCATCAATAGCATCATCACAATAATAATCATCGATAATAATTATACTTCTCCATCATCATCACCACCATCATCATACTAATTGGAATTAATTGTAAATAAAAATGTATGCCAAAAGAATTCAAAAGGAAATTCAAAAACTTGTAAAGGAACAAGAAGATAATCAGAAGAGAATGCAGAGTGGACAAATCATACAGGGAAGTGGAGTTGGTATTGATATTTTCATAAATCAACCAATCAATAATTTAGAAACAATTTATTGTACATTACACGGAGCAAGAAATACAATCTACTCGGGAGAACAATATCTTTTGAAATTTACATTTTCCAATGATTATCCATTGCAATCACCTGAAGTAGTATTTGTACCTCCTCACGTTCCTCTCCATGAACATGTCTATACAAATGGACATATTTGCCTTAACATTTTATATGATGGATGGACACCTGTGATGAATATTCAGAGTGTTTGCATGTCGATTCAATCCATGTTGAGTAGTGCAACTCAAAAGAAGAAACCAATTGATAATGATACTTATGTAATGAGTTGTTCACATTCTCCAAAGAATACTCGTTGGAATTTTCATGATGATAAAGTTTAATTTATGTTTGTCTATTTGCATTTGTTTAGGTTTTCAAGGACAATTTAAGGTTAACTGTTACAATCTATTATACTACTGAGCAATGAATAATTGATTTGAGGATTAGTCTACAGTTCTTTCCTGCCATTAATTAAAAAATGTCATCACAAGAGGCAACATCAACATTATCTGCAAATTCCCACACTAAAAACTGCACCGTAGGTTGGAACTTCAATTTTTTCAATTACGTTCGACACATATTGACATAGGAAATTGTTTACAAACACATTTTTTAAAAGAATGTTAGAATTACTTGAATCTTTGAATATACAGAATACCAACATGAATATATTGTTGATTTATCGGGCTTAACACAAACATAGATCTGCGATTATTTTTCCAATCCATAGCTTCAAAATTGTAATAAGAAATATTTTTAAAAATAATGGACCATAATTTTATATAGCCAACAGTTGAGGTTTTGAGGGACAATTTAAGGATGGTCTTACTGCCTCTCTTAAATCTTCATACTTACCTTGAAGGACTTTCCAATGATCAAGAAGGTTGGAAAGTTATGCAGTCGACGCTTTTCCTTGCACTCTGAAAAGCTGTCCTGTATATGGTCAATTGCCATTGGCTATTGCCCTCCTTCAAAATTTTTGATACGTGAGGAAGTACCTAGTGTGTTTCCTCGCTCTAATAACAATAGAATATTCTTCGGGATGTTAGTAAATAAATTTACTAACATTGCTCAATTTTTGCATTTATGAGTATGATAGAAGCATATTGGATTACACAGGAGCAATACCAAGTTCAATAAACTGCTGTGGTAAATTATTAGATTCTTCTACCAATAAAAAATGACAACACTCCTCTATGCTGGAATTGCTGTCTTGGTTGGAGGTGGCTATTATTTATTATTCAGCAACAAGAAGGAAAATAATCAACTTGATGATGATGAGTGCATGACCGAAGGAACGGATGAGGAGATAATTGTTAATAATGATTTGATACAACAGAAAAAGACAAATACTAGAATGTTTTTATTTCCGAGTCTGTTCACTGATCACAGAATATTTTCAAATCAAAAGAAGGTTTACGGTGATATTTTGCAAGTGATAGATTTATTCGAATTGGATGAAAAAGTATACGGAAAAGTTGATGAGTTGACATTACATTCATATGCCAAACAATTGACAGCTTATATTGTCAAGAATTATGAAAAGGAAATTTTGGATAAGGATTTTGAACAATTCTTTGTTGGTGGATTTTGTGTTGGAGGAATGATTTCAATATTTGTTGCACAAGAATTAATGAAAGGATATCCTGAAATTGCAAAGAAATTGAAAGGTGTCATGTTGGTTGGAAGCTGTCCATCTTTTACTCACTGCGTTGATCCTCGTTATCTAAAAATTAAGAAGGTTGTTATGAATTATTTCCCAAGATTTGTCTTGAATGGAATTGTTAGATTCTACTTGTGGGCCAACAGATATCTCAACAAGATTAGTTCACTAATGGAATCAAATATGGTTTCTGTTTGGAAGGAAGATAGAAATATCATGTTAAAATACAAGACAGTATTGGATGACATGATGTTGGATAAGGATCCAAATTTTGTTTTTCAAATGCTGATTGCAGAATTCAATTTTACTGCTCACGATTTGGATAATACTTTGAAAAAGGATGAACAAGTTGAATGGGATAGATTCAACAATGATCTCCCCATTTCTCATTTACATGGTGATAACGATTATTTACTTCGATCCAACCTGTGTGAAAGCTTTGTCAAGCAACAAGTTTTACCAAATAAGGGTAACTACAGATTGCGTGTAATGAAACACTCTGGTCATTTTCTTCCTCTCACTAGAATGAATGCTGTCACTAATTTTATTTACAATATCATCCAGGGCTCACCAGTTTTATAAATCCATAGTACTCATTTTCAATTAATTAATTTATAATAATTTTCTGCTCAGAACAACTGTTGCACAATATTCTGTTTCATTGCTACTGTAAATTAACAGTTAATTATAATTTAGGGTTTGTCCCTTCCGAAAATTTAAAGTCCAAAATCTATTGATCATTAAAAGTAATATTCCATCATCGGAAATAATTTTAAACATTTGCTTTTGAATAAGTGGCAAAAGTAAGATTTCCATCCTTAACAGGACTTCTCTGAGCAATTACTGATGCCATAATAATAAAGGCATACAATGCAATACAAGCCAATCCTAATACAATACACAGACCAACACCCTTCTTTAAATCTTTCATTTTTTTAATTTTAAAATCAAAATTTCAAATTGTTCTTATTGCAATACAACCAAGCAATGAATTTCATGATTGCAATTAATTAAAATTAATAATTAATTGGTGATCGTATTATGAGATAATCGTTCGTTGACTTCTTGTAAACTTCAATACAACGTCCAAATAGTTCAAATATTTTCCTCCAAAGTCATAGAGATATCCGATTAAGGATTTTCAAAATTAAACATCATCACGAGAATTATGGATCAACACATTAGAGATTATTTGAATATTACAATTCATAGGTTCATCATCCAATTAAAAGATTCTCAAATATATTTAATACCAACAAGCAATATTTCATCATCAAACAAGTTAATTAATAACAGGTATGTAGTTGAAACAATTGAATTACGGAATTGTCGAATCATCCATCAACACATTATTTACACATATGAAGTTTGCACAAAAACTGTAGAAACATGTTGAAGACAACTTGTCGTTCTGAGTGCTTTCAGTGGCCGTTAGAAATTTTCTTGTTTGGCGCTTGGCAATTGTAAATGCTAGTCAACCACAGGGAAGACAGGTTTTGCCGCTCAGCGCTTTGTATCCAAAAAAAATACGAGTCGCATTGTATCAACACTTGACAAGCTAATCGTATCTTGCTCCTTCATCTCTCTCTTGTACTATTGGAAATAAATTTATTGTTGTTAGACTCGACAACAAGAACACATCATCATCAACAATAATATTATTTAAATTATCAGAGCAATTTTTTTGTAGTGCGCTGATTCAAAATTCTTCATAAAACAACAACAAAAAAATGTCTACACCTACAACACCAACGGCTGATATCGACATTGATGCCATCATCTTTAAATTGTTGGAAGTTAGAGGTTCTCGACCAGGAAAACAAGGTTTGTATTCAAAATCATCAAAGAAATGGTTCGAACTTTTTTATTAGTGAGTCTAACTGAAAACGAAATTAAACAATTAATATTAAAATCTAGGGAAATTTTCATATCTCAGCCTGCTTTGCTGGAACTCGAAGCACCTATTAAAATTTGTGGAGATGTCCATGGACAATACTATGATCTTTTGAGATTGTTCGAATACGGAGGTTTCCCACCAGAAGCAAATTATCTCTTTTTGGGAGATTACGTAGACAGAGGAAAGCAATCCTTGGAAACTATTTGCCTTTTGCTTGCCTACAAAATTAAATATCCAGAAAATTTCTTCCTTTTGAGAGGTAATCACGGTATGTATTATTGTTGTTATTACTAGTTTATTAATATCAACAACAACAATAGAATGCGCTTCCATCAACAGAATTTATGGTTTTTATGACGAATGTAAAAGAAGATACTCCATAAGATTATGGAAGAGCTTTACTGATTGCTTCAACTGCATGCCTGTTGCTGCTATTATTGATGAAAAGATTTTCTGTATGCACGGTGGTTTATCGCCAGAACTTCACAATATGGAACAAATTAGAAAGGTTATGCGTCCAACGTAAGTAATCCCTCTGTTTAATATTATTAACTTTTTGTAGTGATGTTCCAGATAGTGGCTTGTTGTGTGATTTGTTGTGGAGTGATCCAGAAGAAGGCATACAAGGATGGGGAGAAAATGATAGAGGTGTTTCTTTCACATTTGGTAATGATGTTGTAGAAAAATTCCTGAAAAAACATGATTTGGATCTTGTCTGTCGTGCTCACCAAGTCGTAGAAGAAGGATACAAATTCTTTGCCAAGAGGCAATTGGTGACGATTTTCAGTGCTCCAAATTACTGTAACGAATTCGATAATGCAGGTGCAATGATGTCTGTCGATGAGACTTTGATGTGCTCATTCCAGATTTTGAAGCCTGCTGTCAAGAAGAGTTATTATTATTAAATTTATAGTCAAATAGGATTGTATTTGAGATTGAGATTTACTAATGTGCAATAATAGCTAATTCGGATCACTCACTCTTATCAATCAAATCTTAGAGTGTCAACAATCATCCTATACAACCGAATTGTTGTATATAATTATTATAATTCATTTGTTTACTAAACTTTTTGCTTAATTTATAATCCTCTTTTTCTTTGAACCTTCCAAGTGGACATGTTGAGAGTGAACATTTGACTTGAATACCTTTTCATTTTAACTTGATATCCAATATTTTTAATTCAACTAAATCATGAACATTTATTTTCTAATAGGCCTCAAGCGAGCTGATTATTGAAAATCTCAAACTTCTTCAACTGCTCAGATAACACTCTTTTGAAACTTTTCTTCAAGAAGTACCCACCTGGAGATTTAAAACAATATCCAAGTCCTCACCTCCTCAATCAATGATGAAGGATAATTTGGGTCCAATCACTTGCTGCACAATTAAATTGAAAAAAAAGGAATGAGTTCTCCATCATCTTCTGGTACAGGTGTTGAAAATAATTTGAAGAGTTTACTTTCCATCAAACAAGTCGACAAGTCACTTATTGAACAGTTGTCATTGAGAGCTGGTGAATTTAAAAATTATCACAAAACTAAACAATATCATCAATATAATACTGTCCTTTCCGATAAGATTGTAAACTTGTTATTCTTTGAACCATCGACTAGAACTTTATGCTCATTCCAATCTGCTGTATTGAAATTGGGTGGTAAACCAATTACTCTTGATATTCAAAGTAGTAGTAGTGTTAAGGGAGAATCTTTGCAAGATACTCTTCGTACTATGGAGCAATATGGTGATTTAACTGTTATGAGACATCCAAAGAGAGGAGTTCATCAAGAAGTTTTACCAAAATTGGAAAAGCCATTGATTAATGCTGGAGATGGTGATGGTGAACATCCAACTCAAGCTTTATTGGACTTGTTTACAATTACTGAAGAAGAAAAGAGAGTTTCTCAACAAATTGATTTCAATTTAAAGACAATTTGCATGTTTGGTGATTTGAAATTTGGTAGAACTGTTCATTCCTTATTGAGATTATTATACAAATATTATAATACCCAACCGCTTAAATTATACTTGATTTCTCCATCTGGATTGAAAATGCCAGATTATGTTATTGAGGAATGTGTCAAGAATTATGGAAATGTTCATGAAATTGTTGAATGTGAAAAATTGACACCTGAAATTATGAAGGAATTGGATGTAATTTATGCAACCAGATTGCAAAAGGAAAGATTTGAAAATGAAGATCAATATTTGAGCTACAAATCATCATTCTGTCTCAAGAAGGACGATTTACAACATTCCAGAAATCAACACTTGCCAATCATTATGCATCCATTGCCAAGAGTTGACGAATTGGACGAAAGTATTGACACTGACGAAAGAGCAGCCTACTTTAGACAAATGAATAATGGTGTCTACATGAGAATGGCCATTTTGGAATTATTATTGAAAGATTGAATATAATTAAAATTGTAAAAATTTAAAAAACATTAAAAAAAAATATAAAAATTTGAATTTATGGAAAACTCTTTCGATTATTTGAATAATCATTCGAGTCAATTTAATAATTTTAATAGCAATAATAATAGCTATGGATTCAATAATAACAACTCATTCGGAAGCAATTATTACAATTCATCATCATCACAATTTAATTTTCTAAATAATTTTCAATTATCATCATTGTTTAATCCGTTTATTCGGAATCGATTTACATCACTTTTCTGGAGTTTATTAATTGATGATTCGATTATTGTATTTTCATCCTACGTTTTGGAACGTTTGCTGAGGAGGAGAGAAGCAATTTTAGATTCGGAACAATATGAGAGGCTTGCCACCAAGCAAAGACAAGATGTTTTTACATTCCTAGAGCAGACAGAGGTTGGGAGGAGGGGTTTCTATCAGGATTTGGAGGCAGATTCGGATTTTGAGAATTATTTGTGGAAGGAATCAGCTCGTATGAGGGAGAAGAAACAAATGTTGGATGAAATTATTGAAACTTCGAATCAGATGAGAAGGTTAGAGTTGGAGAATTTGTCAATGTTTGGAAGGAAATCGTTTAGAGTTGTGCATTTGGTGGTTTCGTGTCTATATTATTTGTTTTTTAGAAAGTTCAGATCAGAAAGTATTGGAAATGTTTTCATGATGTTGGAAAGTGTGGATTTGAATGGAGGAAAAAATCCAATATCATCTCCTCATTGGTTATCTTCAATGATTAAGGAAGGATTGAGATCAATTGTTGTCTATTATTTGTATGATTTGATTGATTCAAGTTTGGATTATATCTTTACAATGGCCAAGGCAAATTCAAGAACTGAAAGAGAAAGAGCATTGGAGAATTATCCTCATGTTGATTCAGATTATTTGAAAAATTCATTTCATGTAAGGAATTTTGTTTCTGTAGAAAAGATTGAGAGGGCAAAAGAATTTCAACAATTTATAGAGGAATTGAAATTGAATTTAGCAAATATTTTGACAAGTTTGGCTCTTTCAGTGCAAACAAATGCAAAATCAAAGAAAAAGAAGAAAATTAACGAATCATTGGCAGTGCTTATTGAAAAATCAAAGAAAACTTTCAAGGAATTGATGAATACAGAGGATGCAGTAGCAACTTGGATGTTCAAATATAATTGTTTTGCTTTATTGAAAGCGGAATCAACTGAACAGGTAAAAACACTGATTGATGAAATTGAACACTTGGCTGTTTCCATCTCAACTCTCAATAGAGAATTGCTGAGTTTGTTCAAGCCAGCTCTGGAAGATTTAGGAAGTGCTGTAAAGGAAATTGTTGGTCAACCAACTATTGTTAAACCTGTAGAAAAAGTTGAAAGGAAAAAAAGGAAAAAGAAGGAAAGAAATTTAACCACAGCAACTAATGGACTTGAAGAAACCGAAACAAGAAAGACAAAGAAGAATAACCTGGAGAAACTTATTGAAGAGTACGAACAAAAACTCAAAGATTTGGAAAGTCATTGTATTTCCTTAAATAACAAGATCGATTCACCACCAAAGACTGACTCACTTCTTAATCCATTCTACAGAAAGGAAAGTGGATTAACTGACAAGTTGAGAGTGTTTTTGATGAATCTTCCAATAAGGACTGTTTTGGTTTACCTTGTTGAACTCTTGCTTTCGTATTATATGGGTGTGAGGGCTAATCTGTTACCTATCACTAACAATCAACAGAATCCTAATATGAATAATAGAGCATACAATCCAAGCATGACCAGTTATAGAAATAGATAGTTATTTATGGTACAATTATTGGGATATTTGTTTGATATCAAGAACAACTGAAGTGTTTGGGAAGTATTTTAAAATCTTATCGGATGCCTTACTTCTCATTACATCCAAATATTCCAAGTAATGAAGTTTGGCAAGCAATTTAACGCCATCGTTGGTGATTGGAGCAAAATTAACAGTCAAATGTCTGATATTGTGTAAATTTTGAGAAATTGCTTTCAAAATCTTATTGGACATGGCTTCATTGTAACCGTGATGCCCTCCATGAAGTGATAACACCTTCAGATCTTTACAATTTTCAATGACTGGAATAATACTCTCGTCAGACAAGTTGAAACAACGAACAAGCAACAGAGTTTCCAACTTGGTTAAGCTCTTCAATAAATCAAAGCGAGACAATATCTTTACATGTAAAATGTGTAATTGTCTTAGATTGGTAAACTTTGAAATATGCTCTAGAGCTTGATCTTCAAATTTGGAACACCAATCTACATTAAGGAACTGCAAAGTTTCACAAATTCTTGTAGAATCGGCCAGGTATTTGAGTCCAGAACCATTCAGAGTCTTGTTGTGAGCTAGAGAAAGTGAGACAAGTTGTTCACAATTTGCCAAATACTTCAAATCATCATCCTTGAGATTAATATTGCTGGTCAAGTTGACATGCTTCACACTGGTCAATTTACCTAACCAATCATAACGTGTGCATTCTTTCATTTGCAAAAAGTCAAACGTATCAATCAGTTTTGGATTGCACATGGAAATAAATTGATTCATTCCTTGTTTCAATCTGATACATCTATCGAATGTAATGTTTTTAAATTGTTTCTTGTTGGTGGTGATGACTTCTTCATTCTGTTCGAAGGTTGAAGTTGAGGATTCTTTTGCATCCTTGTACAAACTCTCAATTCTGCAACAATAGTCAAAGGTAACATTTTCCAATTTAGGGAATGCATTTTCTCTAATTAAACTAGAGGTAATGTTATACATTTTGCCACTGTGAACAGTGAGTGTGTGTAGATTAGGATAAAAAATGGTAGTCTCGTCTTTAACATTGTTTCCAGTCATGACATCCCAAAATTCTTGTGTCAATATATCACCACATTCATTGAGAACTATTCTTTCAACACTGTTCGAAATTTCAAACATGTTCTGAGCTAAAAATACAGATTGAGTCGAGACTGATGTATTGGTGCTTCCTAAATCAAGTTGAATATCTTTCAAATTCGTCAATAAACTCAATACTTTTGTAAAATTGTAAGGTGTATCCTCTGGAGTGGTTGATGTATGGAAAAGAAACTCTGACAGCTTTAAACTCCGCAAAGAATCTCTGAATTGATACAAGACAGACACCAATCCATTGTTCTCGTGCAAAATACCTGTAAAACCACTTTGTGGAGCAACACCAAAGGTCAACTCTGTTGGTTTCTTATTCTTATCAAACCACAACTTGTTGAGATTCTTAAATAATTTGGAACTAGAAACACATGCCTTGTCTCCAACATCAGAACAAAACTTGAATGTCAATGAATTGAGGGGAATGCAATTTCTGAATGATTTTTCAACAGTAGATCCATAAATCTTTAATTCCTTTTCACAATATTCTTTTGTAATCTTTTCCAATTTTTCAAAAATCTCATCAATTCCATCACACTTGATTAATTCAACTTCTTCCAACAAATTACAATCAATGGTAGATGGAAGATCAGTTCTGGATTGCAAATGATTAGAAAAGTTCACTAAAATATTCTTAAAAAGGAAGAGAAATAGGATCGATGCTGAATGTTCAGCATCCAAATGTGCATTTTGTAAAGTTAACGACTTGAGTTTTGGCAATATTACAGTCTTTGGTCTCAAATCATTAAAATCCAAATCTTTAAATGTTGAAATGAGAGTTTCATTCTTAACATTATGAATATTCAAATAAATGTTTGTCAAATTATTCAAATGATTGGTGACATTAAATAATTGAGATGAATTGATGGGTTGTTTCAAGAAGAGTCTTTGCAATTTTCTTGATTTTGTTAGGAAATCACCCACTAGAAAATCATTTGTAAGAGCATGTTCTGAAGAAACAGTCAATTCTTCCAAATATGGAAGAGTTTGTTTTTGAATAACTTTGTTTACAATATATTTTACATATTGTTCACTCCATTTAGCATCAATATTGATGGAATCAGTACTAATCCAACAGAAAGTAAACCAAGTTTTAGAAACAAATCTCATCACACTAATTTTCTCTTCGAATGAAAAATACGAAAGTATAATTGACAATAATTCGGACGAAAGGTGGTCATTTACATTTGAAGTGGTAGAGATGGAAGTGATGGTATTGTTGTTATTTCTACTATTCCGATTGGGCAAGAGAAAGCAAAACATTTTTTTTGATGTTTTTTGATTTTGACAGACAGGTTGAACTTTGAACATAACAAGTGACATTCGTTGAACTGTATTTTACATTCCTCTTATTTCGATAATTTCACGTGAGGTTGATGGACAAGCAATTACTTGTTGTTTAAGATTTTCAAGTATTTTGGAATTTGTAATAATGAAACTCTTCCCAAGTATTCCAAATTTAAAGTAAATTTTGAAATTGTCATGTGTAATTAGCAATTCCTTTTTGATTGCTGATTTGAATTTGTCAAAATTATCAAAATCTGAAAGATTAAGAATGCATAACATGTAAATGTTAAGATCCTTGTACTTTTCTTGATAGGCAACAAGCTCAACTTTTGCTTCACCTAATGGAGCAACAGATGCAAAGGATGAAGAGGAAGCAACGTTAGTGGTTGAACTGCTTGCTTTGGCTGTTGACTTGTCAGCTTTACTCTTTTTAGAGCTTGGTGTCGATGCTTTACTCTTTCTCTTCTTTGGGTATTCTTCATCTTCATCTGATGTTTCAGTATCACTGCCCTCATCTTCCTCAGTACTAATTTCTGAGACATCTTCTTCATCATCCTCATTGCTATGATACTCTTCATCATCCTCATTACTATTTACTGTCTCTTTTAAGTATTCATTCAAATGATCATAATATTCCCTCTTTAGAAATGTTGAATATTCCTCTTCATTTCTAAATATTTTCCCCTCAATTTTCCCCAATAATTGTTTAAATTCCTCTCTAATTGATGCATTGAATTCCTTCATTTTGATTTTCCCCTTATGTCTCGTAACCTTTTTATTGAATGCATCATTCTGTGCCTTGAGGAATGGATTACTAACTCCTAGCTTACCCATCAGGGATTTAGCTTCTTCACACGATTGTTTATTTCGTGTGCAGATTGGACATTTAGTAGCTCCACCTTCAATCCTCTCCGGAAGTGAATTTGCATTATTATTTATCAAATGTTGATTACCAGGTATTATGGAAATACCAGGAGCAACACTCACCATGTTATTATTATTATTATTACTGCTACTTGAATTGTTTTTTTCTAAATTTCTAGAATTATTATTATTATTAATATTATTTAATGATGATGATGATGATGAGGTCGGAGGAGTACTGATTTGTGTATCACGATCACGACGAAATTGTCTCGTTTTTTTGGTTCTAGTACTGTTTGTGGAATTGGTGGAATTGTCATTGGTGATGTTTTGGTTATTATTAAAATCGGAAAGAGTTGGTTCTAGTTGGTATTGTGGTAAAGGTCCTAAATCATAGGAATAACTTTCAGAGAAGGGAGGAATGGGCTGTGGTTCGTTTCTGTTTGGTTGCATTTTTTTTTTGTGATTGAGAAACTTGATTTTTTGTTTTAGTTGCAGGGTTTACAATAATGTTTAGTTTTTAAAATGTGAAGAATTTGGATAAATGACCAATTCAAAAATCAGAATTGTCAATTATTTTGTTAGATAGCCATGCATTGAATTCTAATCTTGTTGAATGGAGTTTAATTTCAAAATGTTAGAAATTTCAGTTTCGGCAAAATCTTGTTTGTTGGCCCAAATCAACAATTTGAGGAGCATAAATTAGATAAGAAACAACTATACTCCTACTAGTGTTAGATAAGTGCTCTCATGTTTACAATTTCATGGTGGGTTACTATTAATTGATCTTGAATGACAATTCCGAGATATCATCAAGACAATAAAATGCCAGATCGTGAGATGAAAATTTTAAGGATTTGGCAATTATTGAAAAAAGACTTGATGTTATTTGACAAGATTTCAAAGTTGGCTCAATGGTTCAGCTAATTATCAAAAGATTGTTGTTTGATTTCTTGTGTTGTTTCAAAATAAAGCACTTTAAAACACAAAAAAGTTGTTTTGCCAAATTGCTTAAAATCATGTGCGAAGCCAATCTCCAGACGTGGCAAAATATTCATCCTGCAAGCCCAAATAATCCTTAATAAATTTTTCTTGAGCAATTTTGATTCATGTCGAGTAGTCAAGTTTGGTGCATTAATACAGCAATACCGTAGTCGAATCTTTTGAGAGAAAAAGAATAAACAGCGCGCAAACACAATGATGGCCATCAAAGGCTTTAAAAAAAAAATAAATGCAAAGACCCTCATCAGCAAAACCCTCACTTGCTGTTGCGGGGATGAACAATCAACAACAACAACAGGCAAGACCTTTATCACCCTCACCTCAACAACAACGACAACAATTATTGGTAGTTAATGCGAATAGTAATGAAACGAGTGCAATTACACCGAGAACAATGGTTGCTCAGAAGGGAAGTTCCATTGATGATTATCATGTTTTGGATTTAATTGGAGAGGGATCTTTTGGTAGAGTGTTCAAGGGAAGGAGAAAACAAACAAGCCAAACTGTGGCTTTAAAGTTTATTCCAAAGAAGGGAAAGAATGAGAAGGAATTAAATACATTGAGACAGGAAATTAATATTCTAAGAAAGTTGGATCATGAAAATATAGTATTGCTTCTTGATTCTTTTGAAACGAACGAGGAATTTTGTGTTGTGATGGAGTATGCACAGGGAGAATTGTACGAAATTTTGGAAGATGACGAAAGATTGCCTGAGGAAATAGTAGTCAAAATTGCAAGACAGCTTGTGAGTGCCTTATATTACATTCATTCGAATAGAATTATTCACAGAGGTAAGTACTCGTAATCATTCTGTATGGGAAGCATTTTAATAGACATGAAACCACAAAATATTCTAATTGGAGCTGATGGTACTGTAAAGCTTTGCGATTTTGGATTTGCTAGAGTAATGTCAAACAATACCATGATGTTGACATCTATTAAAGGTACTCCTCTGTATATGGCTCCAGAGCTTGTCCAAGAGCATCCCTATAATCATACAGTTGACCTGTGGTCGTTAGGAATTATATTGTTCGAGTTGGTGGTTGGAAAACCACCATTTTATACAAACAATTTCTTTTCATTAATTCAGTTAATTGTAAAAGACACTGTAAAATATCCACCATACATAAGTCCAACATTGAGAAGTTTTCTTAAAGGTCTATTAACAAAGTCACCAAGCCAAAGACTTGATTGGCCAAGATTATTGGACCACCCATTTCTTCAAGAAACAAGAGAGGAGAGGTAAGTGAGCTTTTCATTTTACAACTTTTTTAATCACCTTTTTAGAGACCAACGAGAAAGAGAATCGAAGAGTAGTTTAATAAGAAAGAGAATACATGATTTTGATAAAATAGTCTATAACCAGAGAAGATTAAGAGCTGGAGAAGTAATAGCTAAATCTGGGCATCATGTAAAGAAAGTAATAGAACACACTAGGGAAAGTAAGTAATTAATGATTTGTAATGAAACTAAATATGTAAATAGTTCCTTTATCTGAAATTGAATCAGTAATGTCTAAGGAAGAAAACGGACCAACCAAAGTCCTCAAGAATGTATTTTATTTAGATAAATTGTCATCATTTATTTTGGTAAATCAAAATGATTACAAGACCAAAGCGACTAAAACTGTACAGACCTCACTAAAGATTCTCTCTAAATGCTTGGAGAAATGTAAAGATACTGATACCGATAATTTGATTGATGCTAACCTTGTTGCCAATTTATTTGGTTTTTTAAAGGAATTCTCAGGTGCTACCTTTGATGCTAGAACTATAATAACGGATGCTTTAATTTCACTGAGCTATGCCCTTCAATTTGGAATTGAAAATATGGCTCAAACACTCAAAGATTTTTTCTCAATTGTTAACAATCTTATGGAATATAAGTTGGACAATACGCTAAGTGTACAGTTAAATACCATGAAATGTTTACAAGAAATTGCTATCAAGTCATGTATAATGCCTTTCCAATCAAGTTCTGTTTATCAAACCATGAATGAAAAGTCGTTTGCGATTTTGTTGTCAGGTCTTGATACAAGTAGCACTAAAACTGAAGAAAAGTACACAGTTGCCCTGTCCAACGCAACGATTATGGCCCTGGCAGAGTTGGTTCACCCTAGTGAAGGAGATATATTCCCTTTTCCATGCATTTTCCACTCTGACAAGTACCCAGTCACGGAAGTATTGGAATGCAATCAAGATAATACTGTTAGAGCCATGATTGCAAGACTTCTGACAAGGAACAACAACATGGCTCCTCTTGCTCGCTTGCTAAAATCAACAGATCTCCCTGCTGTGGTTTCCACTCTGAAGCTCATTTATCAGTGTTGCAGATTCTCTCATGAGTTTTGTAAGCAACTAGCTCTGGAAAATCCAATAGTAACAACAATTATGAGTTTAATTGTTAACACTTCGGATGGAAGTACCATGTATCAAGTGGAATTGGCTTGTATTATTATTGCCACAATATTCAAAGAAAATCCAAAGTTCACAGCTCTGTACAAAGCGGATCTAGCAACAATTGTTAGCCATTGCTTGACAATAGTTTCCACAGCATTCGATGAAAGATTTAAATGTCTTGCTGTTATGTTGTTGGCTAGAGCTTGTGTAAACCCTGAATCCAAAGCAAAAACTATTAAGGAAATAACACTGGAGCAAAATGCATTGTTGAGTATGGTCACAAAAGAGTACACTGTATATGAGGTACATGAAATCAAACGAGTGGAGGGTTCAGGTTTTGGATTCCCAGATTTTGGATTATTGGACGGAATTATATTTTTGTTATATCAGTTGAAAGATGATAGCAGTTTTATGAATGTGGTATTCTCATCTGGATTGTGGTCAGCTTTGATTGAAAGATTGAACATGTTGGATTCTGAAATTTCTCCAGAAGGATTAACTTCATTCATCAAGCTGTTGAATGATTTAGTGGAAAATGGAAATCATAATTTGTTTTATGTGTTGGGTGATTTGTCTGTCATCAGGACCGTTATTCAAGGATTGAAAAAGAATACCCTCTCTTGTTTTTCACACTGGCCAGAGAGTAGGCATGGTGGAAATATGTCTCTTACTCATTACATTCTCACATCCTCAAGATTCCTCGCCACCTGCTTTTCGAAATCAACGCAAAAAGATAAGGAACAAGAAAGAATTCATGAGGACATTGTGAAAATTCTTTCCAAGGAAGAAATTATTAATCATTGCATTGGCCTCTCAGAATTTGTGCCAGTAGAATTTTATGGGGAGGTGATTCGCTTCCTTTCAAAATTAGTAGCCCAATCCTCTCAATTCATGAAGCAATACTTAAAGTTTGGAGGAATGAACATGGATTTCGTCAGGAAAATGTTGGCGTTGACAGTTCCTTCTTCTGTAATCTCTGACATGTTGGCCATTCTCAATCAAGTAGCTAGATCCTGCAAGGATAGTCAGAAGTATTTGGAGCATGCTATGATCTTTCCTAATATCAAGGAACTTCTCAGACACAAAGAACCCTACGTTAGATCAAAAACATGTAACCTTGTTGGGAACATGTGCAGAAAGGATGATTATTTCAATCAAGCTATTGAGTTGTATGATATCATCCCTTGTGTTGTTGATTGTTGTAAGGATCCAGATGCAAACACTAGAAAACTTGCTTGCTTTGCAATAGGTAATGCTTGCTTCCACAGCAGTGGTTTGTATCAAAGTGCTGCTGCAGCAATTCCAATATTTGTTGGTTTGCTCAAGGATCCAGTTTTAAAAATTAGAATTAATGCAGCTGCAGCATTAGGAAACATGGTAAGAAACTCTAATGAGCTCAAGGAAGATTTTGTTGCAAACAAGGTGGTAGATGCATTATTGGAATGTCTTAACGATACAGAAGGAAATGTTGCAGAAATAGCCAAGCTTTCACTATCTAAATATGCTGAATATAAGGAATATGCCGAAAGATTGAAAGATATTGACTTTACTGAAGAATCTAAAATATAGATTCGTCCATTGTTGCTATAAATTGCCCATCATGCAAAAATTTCAAATCTTGGGTAATTATTTCCTTATTGAAATAGTGTTTGAAAATTTGTGGGAACAAGTAATTAGTAACAGCCTTGAATTCAATATTCAAAACAGCTCTGTGTTCACTATGGCTCTTGCCATTTACTTGTTCATTAGTAATAAATTCTTTAACAAATCCAACTGATTTACCTCCCAATTTTGTACTCTTGATTTGCTTCAGACCAAAACCTTCAACACGGAAAGTTAATTGTGACAAGTAAATGTCACTATTAATAATTTCTCTAATCTTTTGGAGAACATAGTTGGTATGCTCGAGTTGGGTTTGTTGGCTTAATTGTTCATCAGTCTTTTTCTTGTCGAATTTGTCTGTTATTTTGATCACAATTTCATCTGAGGTGCAAGAACTGAATCGTTCTGGAGTGAGATATCGTTTGAGAATTGGATCATCACTTTCTTGTGCCTTTTCTACGAGGATTTTGATCAAACTTCTCATTACCAACTTTTGGATTGTTTGTTGACGTTTTGGATTTAATTTACCGAATAAAACTTGTCTCAAGTACTTGGCATCAATCAGATACTTGTAAACAAGGCTTTGATTAGTTTCCAATTCTTCTAATAACTTTTTAGAATCCAATTTGTGATTTGATTCATAATTACCAGTTTCCAATTTCTCCTTCAAGGCTAATCTAATAAGTTCCTTATAAGTTTTGCATCCAAGAACAATTTTAGGATCAATGAAACGTAAAATGTTAAAATTGGCACTAGCCATATCAACACTAACGAAATAGAAACCATCATGTTCACCAGAATAAACCTCTTGACAATTATTCAAAACAGGGAAATATTGACCCAATGACTTTTGATCTAATCCTTCAACATTTGGATGGAATTCCAAATATCTATTAATCCACAACTCTTCAGGAACAGCACTGGTATTATATTTTATATAGGCTTCAGACTTTTCAATTGTTCCCAACAAGTTATTGACCACATCATTGGCCAACATGGAAAACAATCCTTCCGATGATCTAAAATCTCTCTGAATAATCTCATTCATCTCCTTCCATTGTCCATTACATCCCAAATAATCATCATACAATTCGATCAGGTATTCAAAGTGTGGACTCGCCAAAATCGATATTGGCAAACTATAATCCTTGCAAAACTTTCTTCTCAAATTCTCTTGTCTAGTTGTCATTGATGATGACAAAGAAGATGATCCTCCTTCTTGTTGTTGATTTGATGACATTTTTTTAGTATTTGTTTCCGTTTGTTGGTTGTTCATCAACAAGGCTTTTGTTGTAAACGAGTAGTGTTCTTGTTGGTGGCTCTCATTATTCATCAATGATAAACTGTTGCTGTTCTTAATATTGATCATCATCAAATTAGAAAAAGAAGCCTTTGACTGTGCAAGATGATAATTGCACCATCGGAATAATAATTTACTTTTCATTCACACTTCTTTTTTTCTATTATCTATATTTCGCTTTGAATCGATTTTGATTTGATTCAAAAAGTTTTATTGCTTATCTACTTTGATTTTCCTTAAGCTTTTATTACCATCATGATCCGAGAATAGCATTTCAAATAGAGTATCGTTGATAACGATCTTTAGATAGGCTTTCAGTCATCAAACTTTAAAATTTATTACAAATAATATTCTAATGATGATAATTCATAATAGCATTGTAGAACCCTACTATGATGGTTATCTTTTCATTTTGTTGTTCAAATCAAAAGTGAATAATGCGATGAGTGAAAATTTACAGTAAAAAATTGATTGCAATAATTAATTCTTCCTCTTTTCAAAGTTCTAATTGTCCATTCATTGTTGAAAGGTTTTCTTCTGCTTCTTCTTTTAAAAATTCATTCCAACATTTTCTAATAAATTTTACTAATGAAAAGCAAGTTTCGAATAGGTTGATCTCGTAAATATCTTGCACTAAATTGATCACAACATGAACCAACTAGAAGGTAATTAACCACTACAATTTGATGGTCATACTTTATTTAAAAATGTGAAAATCAATGGATGACCTGTTTTTTTGATTAGTGATTGATGGATTTATCATTAAAAAAAATGACTCAAGCAATAACATCACTAAACGACAAAGCTGGTCGTTTATTTATCTGGGGTAAAGTATCGAGAAACGATACAGAAGGTACCATCAAGGAAGCAACTCCAGTTCCTTACTTTTTTGATGAACCTGTCATTCAAGTTGCTTGTGGATTGGGATTTACAGCAATTTTGACAGGTAAGTGTTTTAATTTTTTCAATGTAATGATAATTGATTATCCGTATCATTGATTACTGTTTATTGTTTTTCAATTTTGATTTTTGACAAATAGAAAAAAGAGAAGTTTACACACTTGGTAGTAGGAGTTGGTACATGACAGATTATGAACATGAAGATATTGATGATAATAGAAATACACTCATGCACTGGAAAGAACTTTCCTCAAAGGAAATTATTCAAATTGTTTGTGGACTAAACTTTTGTGCTTGTTTAAGTAGAAATGGAGATATCTATACTTGGGGAAATGGAATGTATGGACAATTAGGACATAGAGAACAAGTTGTGAGTGCCTATGAGGAATTTAAAGTTCCACGTCCAATTAAAATTGACAATTTTTCGAATGGTATTTATTTATGTGCAGGTGAGGAATGTATGGCCTGTATTACTAGAGAACGACATTTATACACGTGGGGAAAGAATTTTTGTGGAATGTTGGGACATGGTGATGAAAAAGATGTGTTTGAACCAAAACGTGTGATTGGTGTGACAGGTAATTTCAAGAAGAGTATGCCAATGATTCAAGATGACGATGATGATGAAGATTTGGATGAAGATGACGATGATATTGGTGTTGATAATTTAGAAAAAGAAGAAGTTATTCATGTTTCATGTGGTCAATCTCACATGGCTTGCGTAACAGCAAAAAATGAAATTTTCACATGGGGAAATAACTTTTTAGGACCTTTGGGTCGTATTTTGGACACAAAACAGGAATCTGATTTTTATCCACATTTAGTTGATTTGGTTCAAGTTGGTGATTTGGTTACTGAAGATAATCTTAAACAAAGTGATGAAGTTGACTTTATTCAAGTTGAATGTCTCAAATATAACACAATTGCATTGACTTCTGATGGTCGTTTATTCAGTTGTGGTAAGGGTGGTTATGAAGGAGGTGGTCAAGGTGAAGCTCCAAGAACTCTCTTATGTATTGTTCAATCATTGGAAGGAAAGAGAGTTAAATCAGTTGCCAAGAGTTCTTTCGCTACTCATACAGGTGCTATTGTATTGAATTCAGATGATGACAGTAAGAATCGTGAAGATTTCTACATTTGGGGTAATAATGAGGATAACAAATTGGGTATTCCAAATTTGAATGATGAATCTTTGAGTATTGATGAAGCATCTCTTTTACATCCAAAGAAATTCCCATTCTCTACTCCACGTGATTGCTATATGATTTGTTGTGGTGAAACTCATACCGCTGTCATATTGAAACCACACTCATCCGATAAGAATCCAAATGCAGACCTCACTTTGGAAAAATTCGAAAGAGGAGAAACCAATCCAAATGTTAGTGCAACCACTGTCAAGAAGGAAAGTACCAAACAAATTATTGAAGAAGAGTACGACTCTGAATCAGAGGATAGTAAGGGAGATGAAGACAGTGATTCTGAAGATGAGGATGAATATGCTTCCATTAAGCCAACAGCCACAATTATTACTCCAGCCTCAACTAGTTCTGAACCTGAAAAGAAGCCAGCTAGTTCATCATCATCTGATGTCTATAATGAACCACAAAAGACCACTCCAACTGCAGTTGTCAATGTTGACTTGAGTGATGACGAGGAAAAACCAAAACCTGTCTCACAACCTGTCAAGCAAACAAACAAGTCATCAGCAGTTAAAGAATTACACGGTTATTTACAAAAGAAGGGTGAAAAGGGTTTGGTCAAACTCTGGCGAAAACGTTGGTTCAATTTGGAAGGAAATTATTTGTGCTATTATGAAAAGGAAGGAGTAAGTATTTCATAATTATTTAAAGTAGTTTAACACAATTTCAATAGGGAAAATCCAAAGGATCTATATGTGTTGATGACGTTTTGGATATTCTTCCAGGTTCAACTCCACTTGCATTCAATGTCTCTACATCTAATGGAAGAGTCTACGAATTACAAGCAGGTTCTGAACAAGAATTAAAATATTGGAAGAATGGAATTCGTTCTCTGATTTCACACAAGTAAATGAACCATCACTAATGTATTTAATAAATTATAAATTTGAAATGTAAGTTCATAATAGTCAATTTAAATTAAGGTTATCAATGAAATTAGTGTCACAATGAGAGAAATAATTCCAAAACTCTGAGATAATGTGGAAGCGTTGACTTTTGAAATGGAACAATCAGCATTAATAGTGTCAGTATTACATTTACAATTATTGTATCCAACACATTGACCATTTGAGGAACAAACAGAAGAATGTGAAGCTGGATATCCAAAACAAAGGAAATTCTCACAATAATCTCCATAATGACCAGCATAACAATTACAATTATCCAATCCATCACATGTACCTTGTCCACTGCAAACACTCGAATTGGATGATGATATTGAGTCACATGTATAGGAAAGACACTGGTCTCCAAAAGCTCCTGTAAAGCATTGACAGTTATTATTTGAAATGCATTTACCTCTTCTATTGCAGACTAGTGGTGATGAGGCAGTAATTCCATCACAAGTTGGTTCAGCTGCTACTTCTCCATCCTTAACATAGGTTCCATTAATGGCATTGTTTGATGCTGTCGCTTTGGAATTTGTACACAAAATATCATAACCATTTAGAGGACATTTTACATATCCAAAGAATGTGGAATCGTATTTTGTTTGAGCTGTTTGATCTTTTGGACAAGAAAACTTTTTAGATCCTACATAGATGTTCAAAGTTTCATTTCCACATGAATACTTTAAGCATCTGGAATCAGCAGTTTTGATATCTGAGTTTGAAGTGAGAGAAATAGAAGCTTCAAAGCAAGCACTTGAGCTTCCAAACTCTTCACCACTTGTTTTGATTGGATAACCACTCACACAATTACCATCTGTGAATGCTATTTGGAATGGGCAATAATCCATGAAAGAGTCAGTGCCTCCCTGTTTTGGAGAACTTGGGAAATGTTCATAGTATCCCAAATCATTGTAATACTTTGCACTATTACAGTAAGACTTGCTCTTCAAATCATGGGTGCAAGAACTCGTTGAAGTTGTTTGGAAATAGGACTTAGAAGGACTTTCTGAACTACAAAAGTATCCAACATTCTTGGTTGGCCAATTTTCACATCTATAATTGGCCATTGCACATCCCATATCCTTACCCCAAGTTAATCGTTGAGCATGACTAAAGTTTCCTCTATACCATCCAGAGTCTTCAAAGTAAGCAATTGTAAAACTACTCAAAACTAGCTCACCACTAACACTTGCAACCATTAGTTCATTCTTCATGATACTCTTTTCCCAGTGAGATACTGCACTTCCAGATCCACCATATTCTTCCATAGGAACACCATCTAATGTTGGGCAATTGTAATACTTTCTTGCTACTTCTAAAATCTTTGGAGTTTTGAGTTTGGTAACTGAGACTGATTGAGTTGTTCCTGTGCTATCAACAAAGGACTTATTAACAACAGAATAGACAGCAGACGCGTCGAGTGTCTTTTTGTTAGCTCTATCGTAAAAACTTGACAAGAAAGAGTTAGAGAAACCAAGTGCATGCAAAGCTTCATGTCTAACAACTGACAACTTTTCTTTGGTGTAATTACCAAGTTTAGGTGAAATATTGAGCTGGGCCACAAGTGGTCTCTTTGTGATTGAATCAAGAATGCAAGGAATTGCCCATCCAAGAACGCCAGTTTCTGTTGGCCGTGAAGTTACAAAAAAGATGGCATCAGCATTCTTTCCATCCAAACCATTTGCAATAATATCGCTTGGAACTGCTACACCTCCTTGAGATCCACATCTGCTATTGGCATTAAAGATCTTTGGATAATCACCATCCTTAACAGTAGGTACTTGAAGCATTCGAGAATAATCTTCTTTAATGGTTGGCAACATGCTTGAGACAATTTCTGAAAGGAATGAGCTATCTATCACATCAGTATCTTTGCAAACTCTCCAACAATTTGAACTACTATCTGTCAAACACTGTGTTTTGGTACTAGTTGGAGTATTGGCACCTGTCCAATAGTAATCACCAACAGCTTTGCAACTTCTACTCTCTGTATCACTGTCAGGTCCTAAATAATCAGTTCTGAATAGTACTCTAATATTGGACCAAGTTTCTGTTGCTGTTGTGGCTGTTGATTGTAGGATTGATCTTTTCAAATTATGTTGTGCTTGGAGTTTAAAACTTGATTCCATTGTTGAGAAGATACCCCTCGGGTGAGTGTTAGTCTTCTCGGCAGCCATTAATTCATTATGAATACATTTGTGTCCTGCAACTTGATCCTCCTGATGATGATAATGGTTATGGTCATCATGACTCTCTACGAAATTATTCATCATTACTATAATTAATAATAATATCTTCATCATGATGACTTTCACAAAGCCATACTTGCTTAATTTCATTCTTCCTTATACTTTAATATTAAGGTATTATTTAAAACAAGCCCTCACTCTTTTTGAATTATTGTGCGAGATGTGCTTGTTGCCAAATTTTTCTCTAATATGAACTTTTTTCCTTAATTAAAAAAAAAGAAAAACACAAAGCAGCAGTTAGATTAATACAGTTAGCAACTCTGCAGAGAGCCAAATAGAGGCACATGGAACCAAGATAAGGAGCGCGTTCATCCTCATTAGAAGTAAGACCGAGGAAAAGAAGATTGAATTTCATAGAAGATTGAATTCCTAATTATTACAATTATTAAAATATTTAAGCATCTAATTGTTCTAGGTAGAAAAGGTTGGATAATATATTGTACAAAAAGTGATTTATTTAAATTACAACTTGTTCACCTTACCAACAAAGAGAACTGTCTTGCTTGAATCGTCACTCAATACGAAGGTAAATGGTGATTCGGCAATGAATGAAATTTGATTAGGATCATAGCTCAAAGTTCTCATTACAATTGCAGTGGCAGCACTAGCTTCAGCACCTGCTTCATCAACCTTAATAGCAGCTTTGTGAATAACCTTATCAATAAAGATATCTTCCTTAGTGAGGAGATTAGAAAAGTCAGCTTCGTTTGTGAATGGTTTCTTGATGTTGAATGGAGCAGATTGCAAGATTTCGCTCAACTCTAATCCTTGTTCAAGTTCAAAAGCTGGGAATCTAAAAGAGCTAAGCTTGGCTTCATTTGTTGGGAATGCAGTGTCAATTCCTTGATTCAATTTTTGAGCAACCCATCCATCAAGTGTTTGTTGGAAACTTTGATCCTTAACTGCAACAATTGTCATCTTGTATTTAACATCAGAGAATGGTAAAGTGACCCAATGATATCCACCTTCACTACCATATTGTTCCTTTGAATCACTCTTACTCATCATTCTACAAGTATTTTCTCCTTCAGCTCCATAAAAAGTTCCATTATATGAATTTTCCTTATCAAAAGCTTTCTTCCAAGCTCCTAAAAAGTGAATTGCATTGACCAAAACCAATCTAGTGAGAGAGGTCAAAAGACCTGGTTCAATTAAATCCTTGATCATTTGATTTGTCTTGGAAGAAACCCATTCATTGATTTTTTTGGTTTCTCCTTCAGCATTTCCAGCAAAATCACATTGAGTAACTTGTGCTTGGAATGCCTTCTTGACATGATCCTTGTATTTACCATCCAAAGTAGCATTCTGTTCAACAAAGGCATTGTTGGCTACATTCAAAATGGAAGTGTTGAGATTAGAATAGAAAGTGGTAGCAAATGGCTCAACTATTTGTCTCCATTCTTCAATGGTAGATGGAGCTTTATCAATACCAAGTCCATTGACGAGTTCTGTCAAACTTTCACCATTTGCACCGGAAGTTGCCATCAACATGGCCAAATAAATGGAAACTGGTGAAAAGACAACATTTTCCTTTTGCTTCTTTTGAGTAATTGTTTGATACAATTGAGAGGAAAACTTGTTATGAGAGGCAGCAAGAGAGTTAGATGCAGAGAGACCCATTTTTCTATTTACTTTGTGTGAAATATTCAACTAGTAGAGGTTGTTAATTTTTTTTTGATTGATCTGTTTGAAAGTGCAGAGTAAAAAACTTTTTAAAGGTCATATGTGGTCACTTGAGAAATATCAAAAGGAAGACTGAAGATGTGTAACACTACATTTACGTAGTGTAATAAGACAGTATTATAATTGTCAATGGTCTATCATAAATTTAGTTGTGGAGAAAAGCTCACGTTTTGCCCCATGTTAACAACCAATTATTGTTTTGTTACAACAATCTTTAGAAAAAACTCGACTTTTTATAAAACAATTTGAATGGATATGAAAGTGGAATTGAAAAATAAACTGGTTGATAGTGGTCGACATTAAACGTGAACGTAATAGACGGCTTAAAGACATGTAAATTGTGAACGGAGCCAAAGGAATATTTGATGAAACAGGGGTCAATTCAAATGTATTCTCGAAAGCATGATTATTACGTAGTAGTACAGAAATAGGTGACTCCATCTGGAGATGGTTGCAATGGAAATGGAATTCCTTCCACATGTAATCGAAAGGGCTTTGACCTGGAGCACATGTTACCTTTTCTTTGAAAGCAGAACTTCAAACGATAAACCAAGAACTGCCAATAGAACAACTACAAGTAAGATTGATACCTTATTGTTTTGATACATTTTTTCTTAACAATGCAAGAAACTGTGGTCGAGTAATCGAGCATTTAAGTCTATTAGTGTTGCCCTGTTTTTGGGTATTGAAATCAAAGCAACCCTTTGCTAAACTCTGTGGTTGTGTACTTTTAAATTCATTGTGTGTAAAAATTATAAAGTTAATATGCTCCTTAGTCATCAAAATTTCTGTTCAAATGTGTATGTTGAGGATACGGAAAATCATTATGGAATATGTGGAAGAAATTAACAAAGCAATAAAACCTTCAATTTGAAGGTTGAGACACCACTTTGAAACCGTTACAATTCTGAAATTGAAATTGAAGCAAACAAAATTGAAAGTTGTGATTCAATTTCAAATTTTAACCAATTAAAAAAAATGATTTCACAACAAGAACTGAAAGACAGAGAAGAAATTAAATTCAACGATGATCAGGAAAATCAAGAAGAAAATAATCTAGAAGAAAATCAAGAATGTGAAGAGGAGGACGAAAGTTCATCATTTGAAAATAGAATTCTCTACAATGCTGATGTGATACAGAATTATGTTGATCAAGTGTTGAAAACGAATGGTCCTACGCAGGGAAATTCATCTTCCGAAAGATATTCGAATGGAGACGAAAAGGATGAAATTCTTGATCGATTGGTTGGTTCGATTTGGGGTCAAGTTTATGGTGATGTAGCTGGGTGTCCTATTGAAGGATGGAAATCAGGTGAAATACGAAAGTTTTATGGTGATAAGGAATTTTTACTATTCGATTTTGGACTAATCGTAAAGAAAGGATTCCCAAGCAAGGAATTGATGGATTCTAAAGATTTCTCCCATCTGCAAAATGCCAAAAAGGTTGTCGGTGTGAAAAGAAAGGAAAGTGGTACTGAGCTATTTCTGAGACACATTCGTCCAGTTGGTATTCACTCAGACGATACTCAACAAGGTTTCGCACTGATCAATTCCATCCTTGAATTTGTAAAATATTCGAAAGATCATGAGAATATTACCGAATTTCTAAGTTATTGGAGAAAATGGCTCTATGAAGGATTTACGAAAGGTGATTGTAAACTTGGTGACGAATTAGTTGCAAAGAATTCTCAAGCTTTCAGACAATTTGGATCCAATACTTCGAGGGCATTGAAGAAAATAGTCAACCAGAACAAATCTTGCTATGAAAGTGGGTCTAAAACTACTGGAATTGGTGGAATGATGAGATGTTGTGTTGCTCCAACATGTTTTGCTTTACAAAAAGTTCTTGGAATTGAAAGAAGGGAATCTAATAATTTATTCGAAGTTAAGCAAAGTTCAGAAATATTATCAAGAAAGGAAAAGAGAAAATTGGAATTATTGGAGAAATTGAATGCCTCTATCGAGTCTTCTACTACTAATGACAAGTATATTGACATTCTGTCAAATTTCTCATATGCGCAATGTTTGACAACTCACTCAACTATTGAAAGCTCATCAGTGACATTTGCATCCAATGTAATTGCTTACAAATTCATTCAAGATGGTAATAGCCAAGAAACCATTGATTGGATCTTGGATAATCTTCCACTCATTGTTCAGAAACATGAAAAATTGTGGCTCCAGAGAAGTTATTGCCCTGAATTGAAGAAGGGAGATCGGGTTGAGAATCAATTCCAAATTTATGAACCAATGAATCAATCGATTCACAATGTTTCAAATATTTTGGAACAAGTATTTGAATTTATTAAGGAAAATAGAGAAAGTGAATTATTGCTCAAGAATTGCAGAGAAAAGATTTCTGAACTAGCAAAGAGTGTCAAGAAGAAGGCCATGAAAGCAAATGTCAATCAAGGATTCTGTCTCTTGGGAGGTATTCATTGTTTGGTTGCTTCGGTAATGCCAGAAAATCCTAGAATTATTTTGGCAGCTCATCCTTCCAAAGCTTACCATTTGAAATTGGCATTGCCAAATATTCCATTCCCTGAATTACTTCTCTATTCAATCATTTCGAATGGTTATGATACAGATACTGTTGCAGCCATTAGTGGTTACATGTTAGGAGCAAGATTTGGCGCTAGCTCATGGTTATTACACAAATCTTGTATTGTAGATAAGGAAAGAATTGAAAAGTATTGTGATACATTGGTCTCCATCTATAGGAATAGTCAAACTTCATCTGATGTTGAACCTGTGGAAACAATTTCTGAATATATGAATAAGGAGAAACTCTTATCTGTCTATTGTTCCATTCAAAGACATACATTAATGGACAAGATTGTTCCAGTGTTTCTCACAAATGATGATGTTGATAGCACTGATAAACCTCTCGCTAGTAAGAGAGTTGAATACCATTCATTGAATTCTAATAAATAGCTTCATTGGTTCATTTAAAAACGTGTGTTTTAATACATTGTTAACTGATCAGTATATTTCAGACATTCAAATATCTGACCATGGATGTGATGATGACACTGTGAAAAGTTTATTGAACTAATCCAAAAGTAATCCATGTATTTCATCAAACAGAATCAAAGTACAGGCAGGTGTGATATCCACTCATTACACCCTTAAATAAACCTTTCACTCCTTGTTCATTTCGAATCTTCCATAATTCTCTAAAAGTTCCTTTGTAGAATTTCTTTTGAATTCTATCATATCCTAATGCTCGATCTGTAGCCAATCGAAAAGGACGAACAGAAACTCCAGAAATAATGGAAACTCCTTGGGCTACTACCACTTTCTTTGTTAATGAGTAGTGGTCTCTTCTCATTTCCTTCCAAATATCAAAAAGACCAAAATATAAACCGCGATATAATATGGAAATGGGTGCAACATCTGAGAGGCCATTAAAACAAGCTCTGAATCCTGGTTTTAAATAATGAAATTCCTTAGTAAAAATGTAATCATATGGATATTGGAATGATAATGTGGAAAGACCTGCCAAACTACCAGATAAGTATTCTAGTTGATTAGTGACTGGAGAATATTGAGGAAGCATTTTCTTAAATGACTCATGCAAAGAAAAATTTAAGGCAACAACTGTCACCTCTCTGAAACAATATGTAACGTTTCCTCTCCACAGAAACGAAATACCTTCGTTCTTTACAACCTCAGTAATACAATTGATTATTCCAGAATATTGTGATCTTTCTCGAAATTTGTAATAACATCTATTGCTCTATGTAGAGGAGCAGTGAAAGTTACAGAGCAGAGATGAGCACCACCTATGATGGAATAATCACGAAGGAATGCAAAAAGAGGATGGGTAGAAGTTTTTGATTGAAGGTTTGGTTGTTTATCGATTTCAGACATTTTTTTTGAGTTTTACAAAGTTCACCAAATTTATCTTTTAATAAAATGAAAGAAAAAATGGGGTAAAAACCGAGGTTTCTTTCTCGATGAATATTGATTTTAAAGATGTGATTTTTGGAGTAGAGATAGTAATAAATGTCTAGTTTTAGTGGTATAAAGTTGAAAAAGAGAAAATGAAAGAATGTTGAAATGGAAAATAATTTATGCGTCGACCGGGAATTGAACCCTATTCACGGCGATGGCAACGCCGTATTCTACCACTAAACCATCGACGCTTCTTGATATCTATCATAAAATGTTGTTAATGAATAACTAATGATTTTCTTGTATATTTTCCAAATGATTCTATTCAATTAGAAACATTAAATATCCTTTAAAGAGTTTTTATAGAGTTTTTATCGTTAATTTTAAATAATTATTCGGAAGGAACTAGAAAGTGATATTACTATCGGGTGATAATGCGGAATCCAAAAATTTACTTCTTAACCTTAGCTTCAGTGAACAAAACGTGTCTATCAACAATTGGGTCGTATTTCCTGAAAGCCAATTTTCTTTGAATGTTTTGTGTATTCTTGTTGGTAGTGTAGAAAAAGCCAGTTTTAGCACTGGAAACGAGTTTGATGAGGATAGTCTTTGCCTTCTTCTTTGCCATTTTTTAAATAAAATTATTTTTATTTTCAAAATTGATTGGAGTACTATATAGAAAATAAGGTCATCACCGCCTGCTGTTCGATGAAAATACATCAACCCTTCGCATCATCACATCATCATGATCAGAGAATGAAGATTTTAATTTTTCAACTTCATACATTTACCATCACACAAAGAGGATGAAATTTGTGAAGTAAAAAAGCAAGCAAATTTATTTTTAACGGAAAACACAAACAAAAAAATGTTCTTCTTGGTAGGTATTGTTGGGAGAGTCGATTTGTATTGAAATCAATTATTGTGTATTTTCATCATGATGACAATGTGATCAATATAATTATTGTTGATGAATATAATGATCAATGCGGATTTTATTAAAAAAGGTGGATTTGGACAAGAATATTCGTTTGCATCCTAAATTCTTTGGTCCTGATCTTACTCGTACACTTCGTGCTCGTCTTCAAAACGACGTTGAAGGACAATGTACAGGAAGAGATGGATATATTGTTTCTGTTACAGAAATCACAAAAATTGGACAAGGTAAAATTGGAGAATCATCAGGATATGCTACATTCCCTATTAATTATAAAGCTATAGTATTCAAGCCTTTCAAAGGAGAAGTTTGTGATGCTGTTGTATATAAAGTAACACCAGTTGGATTTTTTGCAAGTGTTGGTAAGTATTGCAGTGGTTGTGTGACATATAATTCATTGATTATCTAGGTCCATTGAATGTTTTTGTTAGTAGTCATGCTGTTCCAGATGATATGAAGTATGATGGCCATCATACTCCTCCAAGATTTATTTCGGAAGAAGCTCAAGTATGTATTTTCACAACAATTCAATCTTTTAACATGCAACAACAATACCTAAATTTTCATCACGAATCTTCATCATCAATTTGAACTTTGAATAATTATTCAATTTAATTTTCATCAATTCAATCATCAGGTTTCCATCATGGAAGAAAAGGATGTAAGATTAAAGATTATGGGTATGAAAGTCGAACCAACAGGATTGTTCGCAGTAGGTACCATCAAGGAAGACTACTTAGGTAGTTTAAATTAAACTCTAGGTTTTATGTACAATTTGTTTGATTATTCTATTCGAATATCCAAGAAATTTACAACATGTTAATCTTTTTCAGTCTATCAGCATTGAGCTTCATTTCAATATCTGACATACCACTTTGTTTCATGGTTACGTGTTGCTTTTCTTTAACTTGTTCAGATAAAGATTCACGTTGATTCTTCAAACCTTCTTTAAATCTTCTCTTTCTATCCAGTTCTTCTTGTTCTGCCTTTCTTAAATCTTCTTCAATTTGTTCCTTACGTCTCTGTTCTTCCATTAAAACTTCCTTTCTATTATCAAACTTGCCTTGAATTTGTCTGGCCAATGTATCCATCATTTCTTCCTTTTGTTTTTGTAAACGATCCCTCTTCTTCTTGTCTTCATTCTCCTTTTTCATTTCCATTTCAGAATGAATTCTATCTGCCTTAATTTCGTCTTCCTTAGCTTTTTCATCCAAATTGGCTTCTAACTTGTTAGAGAGAGCAATTGATAAACTTTGTCTTTCGTACATTTTCTTCATTTCCATCTCTCTTCTTAATTCTTGTTGACGTTGCTTTTCTTCAAAGAGCTTGAACGATTTCAAGTCTTCTTCAATTTCCTTCTTAGCTTCTTCTTCTTTTCTTTGTTTAATGGTTTCGTTGTAAGCCAAAAATGAAGAAAGTTCCTTCTTGTTGCTTTCCCTAGTTTGGACTTCCTTCTCCTTTTCCTTATTGATTTGTTTCTTAAGTTTGTTGACAAGTTCTTCTTCTTCTTCCTTCTTCTTTTGATCGATCATTTGTTTTCTAATCTTGGATTGCTCTAATTGTTGATCTCTTACTCTCTTTTCTTCCAATATTCTCAATCTTCTCTCCTCTTCTCTCTTCTTTTCTTCTTCTGCTTCTCGTTGAGCTCTTGCTTTTTGCTCTTCAATGTATTTTTGTTCCTTCTTAATCTTGATTTCTTCTTGACGGTGGTTTTCTTCCTTTTGCTTTTGCAATGTTTCTCTCAACTCTGCTTGCTTTTGTTTTTGACGTACGTACTCTTGATGTTGTTCATTGTGATATTCCTCAGTGTCCTTAACTGCAATGGCAGCCCAAATGTCATCACCACTTGGTGGCTTGTTTGGTTTGGCAGTCTTTTTGATACCACCTCCGAATAATCCACCCAAAGTTCCAATAGCATAAGCAGGTTCTTCTTCTGTTTCTTGTTGTTGGTTAGAAGTGGTACTTCTTGCAATTTCGGATCTTTCGCTTTGGTGAGAGCTTGAACTCTTTTTAGAAGCTACACTGTGTGTATCGAGAGGAGGAATAGAATGTCTAGAGGATGCTGTTGAAGATGCTTTTGATAGCATTCCTTTTACCTTGTTGGCAATAACCTTCAAGTCAGCTTCGCTACCTTTTCCTTCCTTCATAAGACCATCTACATCCCTACTGATCAAACTCAATGCTTCGGCAGGTATTTGAGCACTGCCTCCTTTTTTAACCAATTCAATTACTTTATCACAGAGAAGAGCCTTCAGTTTGTCCTTCTTTTGTGATGTTGTTGAGGCCTTTGAGCCCTTGCTGATTGTACTCATATTTTCTTTTTTTTTGATTTCTGTTGCAATTTGGAGGGAATTTTCTTACAGTTGTTTTTGGCGCCAAACCAAACCAAACCGTTACAGCAAACTACAGATTGTTTTCTCTAGTTATCAAAAACAATATTCCGATCCGAAGAATAAGGAACGAATTTTTTAAATGAAACAACAACCCTTTCAGCAATCAAGTGAGAGTGGTTCCATCACAAACATTAGAAAATACCTCAGAGGATCCATCTTCATTGGTGAGAACAATTCGATTCACAATGAAACTGTCGAGAGCTGCTTGTTTTAATCTCAGAGTGAGATGAGGAGAGAAAAAGTTGTTTTCCAATTGGAGAATGTCAATGAGAGGTAATCCATTAGCTTGAAGATAGTGTTTGTCCAATAGTTCAGTTGTATCCGTGGAGTGAGAGGCAAAGAGTTGGGTCAATTGGAGACAAAATTGTTCTGTTAGAGTATTGGAGGATAAATCGAGAGTATTCAAATGGAATGGTTGATGTTTGTTTCGTTTTTCTGTGAGTTGCTGATCAATTTTGGTTCTGAGATAGGTCAGAATGTTCTTCCCACCATATTCTTTGAAACGATTTCCACTCAAATCTAAATATCTAAGAGAGGTATTGGAGAGGAGAGAATTAAAGAGAGAATCTGAAATTTCATTGAGGGAGCATGTGGATATGGACATTTTCTTCAGGGGGCTGTTGGAGGTGATCATTAGAGACAGAGAAGAACCACACAAACGGAGGGAATGAGTATTGGAAATGTCCAATGTGGTTAGGGATGAATTATTGGCCACAGCAAGTAGGAGTGATTCGACCATTGTTTGGGTTAAATCACAATTTGAGATCAAAAGTTCTTTCAAGTTGCAATTAGGCCCATTCAAGTATTCTATCAATTTGCTAAATTCATTTTGGTGTACAATTCGATAATTGTCATTGAGGAGGTCTGTTCCCCCGAGTTTGTTGTGACTAATATTCAAATGTTCCAAAGAAATACCTGAAGAATAGTTATTCAATGCTGTGAATAATGCATTCACTCCAATAGTTCCAACAAAGTTATTATTACTCAAATCTAGATGTTTGATACTTTTGAAAAAGTCTTTTTGAGATGAGAGGTGAATGAGAAAGTCATTTTCTACATTGTTTTCTGTGAGTATTAATCTTGTTATATTTCTTATGGATTCTCCTGAGAGCATCTCATTGGCCATTACTGAACTCATTTCATTGAAGGAAAAATTCAGCTCCACTCCATGCATATCTGTTGAGTTATATTCCAATATTTCTCTAATTGATTTACAGGATGAGTGATACAGAGATATCGATCTGAATGAGAGTTTCTTGAGTTTGGGTGGATCTGTTTTTCTCTTTTTGGAATCAAGCTCGTCTTCTATAAACAAGTTATTATTTTCTCTTTTCTTATTGGATTCCAATGTTGTTTCGATTGGGACTGAAGGAGACAGAATGTCACTATAAAAATCAAATTCATCATATACCATGGCATTTGCTGGTTCTATTGGTTTCTTTTCCATGATATCATCACTAAAATAGACTGAATAATCTGTTGGAGGCACATAGATGGCGTCTGAGTAAATATCTAAAACCATTGCAAGATTGGACTCTGTGAAAAATGTATGATAAAATGAAAGTGATTCTACATTATTACACTGCTTGAGAATATGAATAATATTTTGAACATCTGAATCTCTCATATCTCTGAAGGATATTTCATGAACATGAGTAAAATTGCTAAAAAACTCCTCAATCGAACAACTTTCATCCAAATATTTCAAGAGAGTCTTTGGAACTGATATTTTTTTCGAATATTTAGCAAATTTAGAAACAGCTTGTCCAATCGTATTGAAAATACGTTTTGAGTAGTGAAATATTTCATTGTTCTCATCAAATTCCGAAAATGCAAGATTAAGAACAGAATCTGCAATTGGTAAATCGAGAAATTCCTTATAAACAACACAATCTTCATTCACTTTTTCATTCTCTTCATCACTCATCTTGACAAATTCAATAATTTGTCTCTCCGATAACACATTCACCAAACACTTTTGCAAATAACTTTCAA
This sequence comes from Naegleria gruberi, assembly GCF_000004985.1. Lineage (NCBI taxonomy): Eukaryota > Heterolobosea > Eutetramitea > Acrasida > Naegleriidae > Naegleria > Naegleria gruberi. The sequence continues at coordinate 108,920 of NW_003163255.1, read as the reverse complement.
AATAGCTTGTTATATGATAACCTTCATCATCCAAGTCTTCGAGTGATGATAATCCCAATTCCTCACCTTCCTTCAGTAACTGTCCTTGTTTTGTCTGCAATTTAGAGTAAATTAGAGGTTCTCCAAATTGAATTCCGATTAATCTTGCAAAACATTGATCCACAATCCTTTGCATTAATTTCCTATTATTCAAATTAATATTATAATTATTATTCATCAATACATTTGATGATGAAGAGTTTGATGAAGAATAAAGAGAATAGTAATGTTCCAATGAAGAGGCCGATTGATAGGATAGTAATTCTTCAATTACTCTCATCGGAAGCAAATCTAAAAGGCTTGTTGATTGTTGCACATTGTGATGATTTTCCAATGCAGAATTGTTGTTGGTAGGAATAATAATGGAATTGGAGACTGCCCACTTGGAAACAAGTGTAAGCAGTGTATTGCTTTTCGTATTTACTCCCATAATGTTGTGCTCGGTTTTGCTTTTTCACTTTAAAACATTTTTTTGTAAATTAAGTTTGAAATTCTTGAATTAATTGAATGTGAAGTGAAAATAATAGAATTAAAATTGCAATTTATTGTGGATTAAGTGACATTTATTAAAAAAACTTGGAACAGTAATATGCTACCTCCATTAGCTTATTGATTAACAACATTTTATGATAGATATCAAGAAGCGTCGATGGTTTAGTGGTAGAATACGGCGTTGCCATCGCCGTGACCCGGGTTCAATTCCCGGTCGACGCATAAATTATTTTCCATTTCAACATTCTTTCATTTTCTCTTTTTCAACTTTATACCACTTAAACTAGACATGTATTACTATCTCTACTCCAAAAATCACATCTTTAAACTCAATATTCATCGAGAAAGAAACCTCGGTTTTTACCCCATTTTTTCTTTCATTTTATTAAAAGATAAATTTGGTGAACTTTGTAAAACTCAAAAAAAATGTCTGAAATCGATAAACAACCAAACCTTCAATCAAAAACTTCTACACATCCTCTTTTTGCATTCCTTCGTGATTATTCAATCATAGTTGGTGCTCATCTCTGCTCTGTAACTTTCACTGCTCCTCTCATAGAGCAATGATGTTATTACAAATTCAACACATATTTCGAGAAAGATCACAATATTCTGGAATTTCAGAGAGGTGACTGAAACAATGCATGCAAGTAGAAGAGAAAGATTTATAGTTAAAATGGAATGAAATACTACAACATTCAATTCGCAGCCAAGAATCGGAACTTTGTTTATTTAGTTTGAATCTTACACAAGAATTTAGAAGAAACATCTAAACCAAGATAGCAATCAGGAACAACAATAGCTTCCAATTCCTTATCATTTTCAGAGACTGGAAGATAAACTTCAGTACGATTGAATTTTCTGTTTGCTCTTACTCTCTTGAGAGCTAATAATTCATTGTTTTGAGGGTTAGAAACAATCAACCAGAATCCTTCATCCTTTTGTTTGGTATACATTGGTGTGTAAGCTTGTTCTTTTGGTTTGCTTAATCTTTCAATGTTGACAGAAACTTCAAGTTGGTGATCTTCTTCATCGTGAGTAACCTTGTCAATCTTTACAGTTAAATATGGGAATTCTTCAACAATCTTCATGAGATTGGATACTAAGTTGTTCTTTCTCAAATATTTGGAAATCAATTTTTGCAAAGCAGACTCGCCTTGTTGATATTTAACATCCAACAATTGCTTGAGACCAGTGACATTTTCCTTTTGAGCTAAGTTTTGAATAAAGTTGTGAATATCTTCTGAAGAACTTTCAGTATTTTCACGTGGACATTGCAAATTACTGAACAATTGATAGAGGGTTGAATCTGTTGCCCATCTGGCTTGCATGATCATTTGCAAAATGTGCATCATGTTAATTGTTGGTTGCAAGTATCCCTTTTCGGCACAGATATCAATATAGGATTGAGAAATACGGATGGTAGAATCTAAAATTGTTCTAGTATCAGTAATGTAGTCGACAATTGGAAGCTTGACTCTTTCAAAGTGAGCTTGTAAAAGTAAATAACACTTAATGTGTGGAGATTCATAGTCGTGCATGTAAACTCCAAGAGGAACAACTTCACTCAATTCCTTATTCAACTTGTCTTCATTATGTCTGACAGGGATTTCAGCAAATTCCTTAGCTTCACAGAGAAGTTCTAACAAGTAGTTAACGTTAGAATCAGCCTTGATGAGTCTGTTGAAATGAGAAGCAGTTCTATATGACAAATAATAGAAACTGGCAATAATACCAGTTGCTGTTGGTTCCAAATAAATTCCCTTGGCCTTTTGGATTTCCTTTTCAGCCTTTTCCTTCTCAGCTGTCATAGTACCAAAGGTTGATGATTGTGTTTGAGAAGCCATAACTTCCCAACGTTTCTTCTTATCAAGATTCAAATCAATAGCTTTAACAAGTCCAGCATATTCCAAGTCATCAATAATACTGGTAATCTTAGTAGATAACCACTTGTTCAATCCTTCATAGGACAAATCTTCAATACCATAATAGCATGGATTTTGGACAAGACGACGGAACATGAAAGTCCAAGTTAAATAGTCCAAACAATCTTGTTTGGTCTTGATAGTTCCTGAAACAATTTCCGCATTGATGTGGTCATGCAATTGAGTATGCAAACTTGATTCAATTGGGAATGGTTCATAGAGGAATCTCTTGTAGAAATTCTTCTTAATATCGTGAACCATGATGAAAACTCTACCTTCAGTATCGAAACCTGGACGACCAGAACGACCAGCCATCTGTAATACATCAACAAGTGGATAATCTTCATATCTCTTTGTGGATGGTTCAAAAAATTCAGTACCTTTGATAATGACAAAGTATGCTGGCAAGTTGACACCCCAAGCCAAAGTACTAGTAGCAACAAGGACTTGAATCTTACCAGAGTGGAAAAGTTCTTCAACGAGTTTTTTGTCTGATGGAGTAAGACCAGCATGGTGAATACCAATACCATATTGTAAGAATTGTTTGAGGTGAGTGTCACGAGCAAGTTCCAAAGCACTAATAACTTCATTTTGGTCCATTCTCAAGAATCTGTGAGGATTTTCATCAGCAGAACAATAACCAATCAAATCCATTGCTGTCAATCTGGTTTGTCTTCTGGAAGAAACGAAAATCAAACAAGGTTTGTTGTTGGAGTGTCTCAAAATTGCTTGATAAGCTGGCTTATTCATAGAATTCATTCTTGGACAATAGTTCTTACCACTGAATCCAGAAATACTAATTTGTAAAGGAACAGGTCTTACAGAACTCTTAAAGTTGAACAAACCTCTTTGTCCAACACCCAACCAATCGGCCAAGTCAGTAGCATTAGCCATGTTCGTACTGAGACCCATCAAACGAATGTGAGTTTGAGTGTTCCAAGAAATATATCTCATACGAGATGTAATGACTTCTAAAATAGCACCTCTTCCACTGCCAAGCAAGTGAATTTCGTCCATGACAATCAAACCAACATCTCTGACATAGGAACGATTTTGCCAGTTACGAGAAATACCGTCCCACTTTTCAGGAGTTGTAATAACAATATCAGCTTCCTTCAATAATTTAACATCAGGAGTGAAATCACCAGTTAATTCGACCATTTTCTTGCCTAACTTTTGAACAAACTTCTTTTCCCATTCAACAAGTCTTTCTCTAACAAGGGCCTTAAGAGGAGCAATATAAATAACCTTTTGATTTGGTTTAGTATTGAACAATCTAAAGATACACAATTCAGCAGCAAGTGTCTTACCAGAACCTGTTGGTGCACCAATAAGAATATTTTCATCAGTATGGTATGTCATGTGGAAAATTTGTGTTTGTACAGGGTTGAAATATTTGATACCCTTATCAGCATATAACTTTTCATATTCAGGATTGTTCAAGCAGGTGATTGGAAGAGGATCCAATGGGAGAATTGGAGTGCTTGGAGCAAAACCTTCTGGTAAAATAATATCCTTAATATTGACGGTAATTTGTGCTTCTGCACTAATCCACTTGTCAGAAACTGCTCTAATAATAAAATAGAGAGGTCTTGGATCTTCTCTGAAAGGAACAACAAAGTTGAGAGAATAGCATGGTCCTTCTTCGTCATCTCTTGATTCTTTCATCATCTTTTCATATTCATCATGCTTTAACAAGAAGTACTCAGAGTGATAGATGAATTCAGAGTTTTCATCTTCAACCCAAATCCACCAAGGCTCTGTTTCTCCGTGCAATTTCTTGTCCCAAGTAAAGTTTGGTCTGATTTTAACTTGGAAACGAAGAACATTTCTTGTAATTGGTTGAACGTTAGCTTCCAAATCCAAGTGAGGGAATCTATCAATATGTTCCATAATAATTCTACCCATTCCTCTAACATTCAATACTTGATCCAACTCGGATTCTTCATATTCAACTAATTTGGAGAGGGTCAAATTCTTGTTTTCAAGTTTTTGCAAGGCAAAGGTTGGAATCTTTGACATTTGTCTGAGTGGATGTTCAAATACCCATTGTCTTCTTTCCATACATTTTGTCAAGGTTAAAAGTTTGTCAACTAAAGATGACCAACGTTCCTTGATAGCAATTTCAAAGATTGCTCTAATAATTCTACCAACACTCTGAATAATAAAGGCACAATCGGAAATGAGAGATGAATTCTTAATCTTAACATGGGAAATGTAACTTTGAATCAACAAATTTACCTTTCCAGTGAATTCATCTTGTCCCTTTGTAACTTTAACTGGTGCATTGGCTGATAATTCAGCAAGTTCTTCAGATTCATCTTCTCTAACCTTGATATTCTTGAACTCTCTGGCACTAGCAACTATGTGGAGAACATCAGATTCGGACATCTTTGGATGGAGCTTTTCATTGTACAATTGAATTGTTTCGTAGTGAATATAGAAGTGAGAGGCGATACGACCCAAATCAGTTGCAGAAACAACACCAGTTCTTTCGTCGTAGATAATCATCTTGCTTTCTTGTAACATCTTACAGGCCTTTTCAATAAGACTCTTTCTCATACCAATCAATGAAGGATCGAGCTTGACTTCCTCAGGTAAAATACCATAATTCATTGGGTTTTGTCTCATTCTCAAGAAGAGGTAAGTATAATTCAACCATAAACAACCTTCTCTGACATTGGACACTGTACCCAAAACAATTTCAGCACACAAGTGGTTAGCCAAATCTTGTGTCATTTGTGATTCGATTGGTAAATTTCTCTTTAACAAGTTGAGGTAACGAGGTAAAACTTCATAACTAGTAATAATAACACCTTCACCTTCAACGTCAAATTGAGGTCTACCAGCACGACCGAAAATTTGCATAATATCCAACATTCCAAGTTCAGTCATGGTACTCTTTTCAGCATTATAAACTTCGGTACCCTTAATAATACAACAATATGATGGCAAGTTGACACCCCAAGCGAGTGTAGAGGTACAACATAAAACTCTAATAATACCTTCAGAAAAGAGCTTTTCAACAAGATTTCTGTCTGATCTAACTAAACCAGCATGGTGAATACCGAGACCTTTTGGTACCAATTCTTTCAATTCTCTATTGTGACACTTTTCTAATGATTTAGTTACCCACTTTCTGGTATGTTCACTCATTTTAACTCCAGCAGTGAGCATATCAAGAGCATTTTCTTCAACTGCCAAATCAATTAAAGCTTTGGCAGTAGTGGAAGTTTCCTTTCTGGAGTGAACGAAAACCATGACTTGTTTTTCTCTCTTCAAATTCTTCAAGGTTCTATTGAAGGCAATTTGATTGTATTCCTTATTTCTAGCAATTGGATTTCTAATACTGACACCAATAAAACTTTGTTCAAGTGGAACAGGTCTATAGGATCCATCAAAGAAGTGCAATCCGGAATGAGGATCAACTCTGAGGAAGTTAGCAACATCCATATAATTTGGTAAAGTAGCAGATAAACCAACCAAACGAATCATACTTTGTGTTGTTTCAACTTGTCTTAAAGTTCTAGCAACAATAGATTCAATAACTGGACCTCTGTCTTCATTCAACAAGTGAACTTCGTCAATAATGATCAATCTAGTCAATTGAATTAAAGCTTGATCAGAGGCTTTTCTGGTTGTTACGTCCCACTTTTCAGGAGTAGTAACAATCATTTGAGTTTGTTGTACTTCTCTCTTTGTCAATTGCATATCACCAGTCATTTCTTTTACTGTAATGCCAAGTGGTGCAAGTCTCTTGGAGAAGTTTTCAACCATTTCAGCTGCCAAAGCTTTCATTGGAGCAATATAGATAATCTTGAATTCTTCACGTCTAATCTTTCCTCCCTTAAAGTGTTGGCCAATTTCTCTCAAAACTGTCATCATTGCAATATTTGTCTTACCGCAACCTGTTGGAGCACAAACCAACATGTTTTCACTAGTTTTATAAGCAGAATAGAAAACATCAGATTGTACACGATTGAGGTGAGTATAACCTTTGAATGCAAGTTGAGCCCAATCTTCAAATATAGAAATTGGAACAAGTGGTGTGTTATCTTCACGTTTCTTTGGAGCAGGGAAGACGTGTTCTTCATAAGTTGGTTGTCTGATAACTCTTTCTTGAGTTTCTTTATCAGCCTCATTATTGGACTCTGGAATAACATCTCTTCCGAGAACAAGTACTCTAGATTCTCCTTCACCAGCCTTGAGAACATTTCTATCCTTTTCCTTCTTGAAGGTTTGATAGAGTGATTTGAGTTCATTCAACTCATTTTCAGAGTTTCCTCCTGAAAGGTTAAACTTGGTTTGATTCTTTCTACCAATTTTTCTACCTTCCTTCTTGAGCTTCTTTTGAGCATCCTTGAACTTGGATGTTGTCATCTTTACATGAGAGAATGAGTTAATACCTTCAACAGCATTATCTGCCATTTGCATTCTATACAAATCAGCCAAAATTTCTGACTTATGTTCCATGATAATTGACATTAATTCGAAAGCATTTTCTCCAAGAGCATCGAATAAGCGAGATTGTAATTGAACAGCATCTTGTCCCTTCTTTTGTAAAATATCCAAAACAATATTTTCAATACCTGGTGTCTTGCAAATCTTTCTGGCTTCCTTTTCCAACCAATCAACAGTATACATGGAAGAAAGAACAGATTCTTCTTCTTCTTCCTCCTCTTCTTCAACATTTTCTGTTGGTGCAGTGAAGGAGAATAGATTAGTTTGGTCTAAAACATTTTCCAATTGGGATCTAGAGAAGATACTAATATTTCTAAATTGATTATGCAAATGGTCTGCATTAGTAATATCATCAGCAGAACCAAATTCAATATTTTCATCAATTACTAGAGCTTCATCATCATATTCATCATTATCTTTTTCTGTACCAGTGGAAAAGTATGTATTAGTATTCTTTGATTCACCAGTTCCGATAATAAGTCTTTCAACTTTACCATATCTTTTGGCTTCTTCTTCTGCCAAGTTTGGTTTGGCATATCTGTCAATCCAATCCATTAACTTTTCCAAATGTTCCAAAACTTTCAAAATGTGAACTTCCTTGACAATTTGTTCCAACTTTTGTGTCTTTGGATCAAGTGACAAGCCAATACCCATATTTTGTAAATCTTTGAAAACACTCTTAACAGATAAAGTGTTTTTAAACTTTCTCTTAGCAATATAAAGTTGTTTAGCAATCAAACAAGCAACTTGTTGTTTAGAAAGTCCACTAGCAACACCATACTTGTTGGATGAAATTTGATCCAATCTCAATTGTTCTTGCAACATGGTTAAAAACTTTTCTAACAAATTCTTTCCGTTTTGTTCTTCAATTCTACGATCAAAATCCTTGTTGTGTTGATTAGCATTCTTAAAGCTAATCTTTGGTTTAACAAAACTTTCCCAAGTAATACCAAATTTTAATAAATCATCAGATGTATTCTTCTTTCTCTTATTTTCAATAATTGGGAAGAGTTCATAATACGAGGTAGTCTCATCAAATAATTGGAGAGTATTGCTTCCGATGGTTTTCTCACGAATAGTGTTGGATAAACGAGGTGGTGAAATTAAAACATCAAAATTAGAATTAAATTCCTCTTGACTATTTAGATAGGACAAACTTCTAGAACCTGATGAACGAGGTAAAAGTCTATCGATCACAGCCAAGGGATCATTATCTTTGTTAGAGAACATGGTGATTCCTACAAGAAGTGATTTGTTGTTGTGATTTTTTTCAATAATTTAATTTTTAAATTTGATGAACATTTTCGAATTTGAATTAAAAGTTTGCTGCCAAGACTTTCAAATCCAAAGATGAATGTATTAATAGAACAAAATAAGCTTGGGTTACAATTCTCGGATTTACCAATAATTGTTTTCTTTTTGTAAATTGAATCTTTTTAATGCGAGTTTGAGAAAATAGTTGGTAACAGTTTTCAGAGCTTTTTCTTAATTTTACCAACCTACTGCAAAGCCAATTTCACCTGCTACAATGGATAAAATAGCACCAGCTATCACAATTATTGGAGGAGAAAAATCAAAAAAGTTCATTAAGAAGCAAAATATTGTGGCAGCAGCCAGATATGAACTGGTTCCAACATTGTCTATCCACATAGAGATTGAATTGGAAACTACAAATCCTACACAAACTGCATTAACACCTATTAATGATAATTTGATTACATTATTTTCTCTAATCTTTCTCCACAATGGAAGGCAACCTGCCATTGTCAGATATCCAGGTAAATGGAAAAGTAAACCTGCAATTACTCCTAACAGTGGCGGTAAAATGTAATAGAGAGCACTGGAACGTTGTTTCACACGTATTTGATTCGGATTAGTAAAGTTGTTTGAGTTTGTTTCATTTCCAAAAATGAGAGTTTCATTCAGATATGTTCCATTGATAGTTCTATTGGAGCCACTATTTACTAATGCTTCAGCAAACTTGGCACCAATACAGGCACCATAGAATGCTGCAACACTATGCTTTGGACCAACGAGGGCATTAGAAATTGAAAAGCCATTCATGAACTGTTGCTCGGTTACCCACTTTCGTTCAACCATTTCATTTCTCAAAAGAGGAATACCTCCAACTCCACCTCCAAAAATCAATGTTCCGTACTTGTAGAAAAAATTAGACATAATTATAGTCTCCTTAAACACATCTACTCCATTTGTTATGGTTGGCTTTTTGTAAGTTTCGAAAATTACTGAGGTAACAATCAAAACAACAAATAATAGAGCAAAAATCAAAAGCATGGAAATGCCCAACCAAAGAGGTGAGTGAGTTCTAACATTTTTAGAAAACTTGTCCTTTGGTTTTCGTTTCTCTTGAGTTTCTTCCACTACTGTTTGGGTTTCTGCTTGAGGTTCTTGGTTATCTTGTTGAGCTGGTTCAACAGGAAGCTTTTTGAAAAAGCTCTTGAAGAATAAGTAAACAAAGATAATCTTTTGTTTGATGGTCAGCGAGGTTTCTTCCTCGTCTTCTTCGTTATCCTTCTTTTGAGCAGCTTGCTTTCTAATTTCATACTTGTCTATTCTGCTCATAATACGATCATAAATGAGGGAGAAGAAGTAACTAACAAAAGCACCTCCAAATATGAGAATTGGTAAGATCCACATTGGTTTGGCAACCATTGTCAACATGGCAACAAATCCTGCCAATATAAATGAAAATGCTCTACTTTTGCTCTTATTTAACATTGAGGCCATTCTGAACGCTGAGCTCACAGCAAATGCAATACCTGAACAAGCCAAACCGTTTTGCAAGTTGAGAACCCATCTCGGCGAGTTATCATCAATACTAATGTCAGCCATCAGCCAACCAAAAAGCAAATTGGCAATAAAACCAGGTCCACAAAAGAGTAGATTGGCTAAAAAGCCAGACCAAAAACCATGTCTTAACATGGCTATCGAAAATACTACTTGACTAATAATGGCACCAGGTAAGCTTTGAGAAAGAGCATAAATCTCCATAAATTCTGCCTCAGTCAACCATTTCTTCTTATCTACAAATTTCTTTTGAACCTATTTTAACTTGTTACAATGAATTGTTTTCTTTCTACTACATACTATTTGAATACCACCAACAAAAGTTGTCAATCCCAAAGGAAGAAATACAGTGACAGTTTCCTTAATCATGTTCCACAACCATTTCCACTGTTCTTGATTCTTTCTTTCTTTTCTGTCTTGTTTCAATTCTCGAAACAATTCTGCTTGTTCGCCATCTTCTGCCAAACTACCAGACCATTCCATTGAATTTCTATTCTCAGGACTCGATTCGTCAATCATTAATTCTTCCTCATCATTTTGCAATATTACTGCATCTGCCAATTCAATGATTTCCTCATTGCCATCACCTAGTCTTTGATTTGGTTTAACAATTCTAAATGAATTCTCCCTACTACCATTACCAAAACCATTCGTACTCGTACTCGAAATATTACTCAAGTTAAAGCTTACATGAAGTTCTTCCTTTCCAGTAGCATCCGAATTGATGTTACTCAAAGAAGATTGCTTTATCCTTGGACTTGTAGCATTACCATTCGGACTTTCTGTTGTTTTAGTTGTCGTCTTGTTTTTATCACTATCGTTATTACTATTTGCCATACAATCAATAATCTGTTCTTCTTCAAAATGATGGAGAATTTGTTGTTCTGTTTTTTTTCAATTAAGATGTAAATTTAGATGGTCATAATTGAAGAGCACACCTGAATGTTTGCTATCTACTTGTTGATTATTCGGAGAAGGCAATTGTACATTTGTAATAATAAGTGGCCAGTTAATGGTATCCAAATGGTACATTGCGAGGCAAGAAGAAAGAATGGTCGTTGGTATTCACATTTTCTTTGGAATTTCTTAACGGATGGAAAGATTCCGCGCCCTTTCTAATTGCTTTTTTATTGAATAAAAAATGAGGAAATTGAGTAAGGAATAAACGAGGTTGTTGGTTAGAAGATTTTGTTTTCGGAAGAACCAGAAATTGATTCATCAGCAAGGACAATTTAAATATATGATGATCAAGAGTATGGTTCTAAAAGGAATTAAAGTTGAATTCATTGATTCATCCAATATTGTAATTAAGCTGTCAATCAAGAGGACTATTCAAAATCAAGAACCAGAGAGTTGTTGCTGTTAGAAAAGACTTTTAAACTTGTTTAGATATCTATGCTCGTTTGTGACAATCGTCATGGATTTATTCCAATCCAAGTGGTCACATCCTAATAGAAATCATGTATTTATTGCATGTTACAATTCTTCTTTTCACGATTCTTTTTCACAATTTGCTTGAATGAAGGATCATTCCACATAGAGATGGATCTGACCATCACTTCGTTCAGATCCTTAATTCCAGCACCTGTAAGAGCACTTGTTTCCAAGTAAGTGAGACATCCCATCTTTTTGGCAAGTAATTCTCCCTGTTCAAAACTATGAATCTTCTTATGTTTTTTGACAAGTAATTCTCTACTAAGGACTGGATCATCTCTAAAATCAATCTTGGTACAAACAAGTGCAACTGCAGTAGTTGGGCAATGATGTCTTATTTCAGGAATCCATTTTGAAACGACATTATCCATAGATGATTCTGAACTACAACTGAAACTCAAAAAGAATAAATCAGTTTGGGGATAGGAAAGTGGACGTAATCTGTATATGTTTAAATCCGTTAATATTTCATTAGTTGCATAATTTATAAAATTAATAACTCTTCTTAAACTTACCTATCATAATCTTTTGAATGGTCAATCCAAAATACAATTTTAAAATTACTTACCTTCTGGTCCTGCAGTATCCCACAATCCAAGACTGAAAGTTGTTCCATCACAGACATAATTTTGACTGTAATTATCAAAAACGGTTGGCACATATTCATGTGGAAAGGCGTTGGTGGTTAGAGATATCCAAAGACATGTTTTACCCACAGCTCCATCACCTTATTATTTGAAATTTCAATTGATTAATTAGTATTCAAGTATTTTCTCAAATAAATGACAACTCACCAACTTGAACAATTTTAAAAGCACTTGTTGAAGCATTTTTCAACTTGTACTTGAGAATTTCTTCTTTAGGAACGTAGATGTCACTTCCACATTGTGACAAACCTTCAATATAACTGGTTCTCTTGTGGTGATCTCTGTCAGCTTTTGACATGCATTCTCCAATAACTTCAATCAAACGTCTCTTATAGTTGCTAGTAAATTTGAGGTATGAAGTATAGATCTCAGAATATTGATAATTAGTTTCATAAGCTCTAGTTATCTTGTTGTAATTATAGTTATAAGTTTTGCTTGCTTCCAAATATAAATTAATCCTTTGATAGTAATAATCCTTCCAGTATTGATCCTCTGAGGTGAGCTTGCAAATTCTCAATTTCTTAGAGACCAACTCTAATTTACACAAATCTGAAATTGTCATGAATGAGAGAACCAATCTGAAAATGTCATCATTCATCACATTATCAAATACTTCAATATTAAATGATGGCTCACCAGCTTGTTTCTTTTTCTGCTTCTTTTCAATCTTATCTGTTTGTTGGCTGGTCTCTTGAATTTTAGAATCCTCAGTCTTTTGATAAGTACCACCAAATACAAAGTAATTCATAGCAATACTATCATCTTCATTGATCACTTGGAATGGAACATTTGCATGAAATACGGGTCCAACATCTTTGCTTTTGAAAGTGTGGGAAAGAGAATGAGTATAAGTTACATCCCAACCATTCTTGATGTTATTTAAATCAATATAGATACAATCCAAATGGTCAACCTTATTATTACAACCACCAATGGAGTAAAGTCTTTTACCATTTTCTGATTTTTCCAACACCAATGAATGACCAAATCTTGGAGCAAAGCCATCAAGTTCAGAAATTAATACCTCCGATTGGCAAGTAGCCTTATCCACATCCAGAGTAGACAATTTAATCTTTACAAAATCCTTAACAAGATTAGTAGCTGATTTACCACCCAAAATATACCAATCACCAGTTTCTTCATCCAAAACACTAGCATGATAATATCTTCCCTTAATTTCAACACTCAATTCTATCAATTTCCATTCTCTACTCTCCAAATTGAAAATAAACAATTCATTCGATGTGAAACTATTGTTATCATAACCACCAAACACAACCAAATAATCACCATAAATAGTTGCCGATTGACCATAACGTGGACTAATCATCTGATTACCACCACTAACACCACTAACACCACTACTAGGTTCCAATAATCTCCACTCAGAAGTATCAAATCGATACGACCAAACGTCATTATGAAAACCATTTGATTTCCCGCCAAAAATAATCATCTCTCAGCACCATCACCACTACGATCATCATTTTCTTTTCCTTTCAAAAGACATGATGAGTGGAAGTTACGAGCACTTGGTCCGATATTGTGTGTTGTCTTGTTTACCCACTTTCTAGTAGAAACATCCACCTGAATCAGATCATTTACATAAACAAGAGGTTTGTCTAGAGTGTTGGAATTGACAAAGCCTCCGAAAAGGTAGACCTGATCCTTATGAAAGATACCACTGTGACCAATACGAGAGGTTAATTGGTTGAGGGGCAATGAAGAACTAGATGTAGATAACATTTTTTTACATACAGGAAATCAGATTGCAAAATGGAAGAAAAATCAAATTTCATGAAATGTTTTGTGATGAGTGATTTGACGTTTTGATTCCAATGTTCAAAGTTCTTTTTGTAAAGAATATTCATTTGTTGTGTTACTACTAATACGTGGGTTTAGTTGGTTTTAGAATAGTGATCTGAGGAGAAAAATGTTGGTAGAATTTTCTCGCTCACAATATTCACATCTTCATTCAAAAATTTTGTAAAGTATTGTAAATGAATCTGATTACTAAATCCACAAGATTGAGATGGAAGAGTGAATGCAGTAAAAAATCCAAAAGCCAATCCAGTTTTCTTCAAATAGTCCACCAATTTTTGAATCAAATTCTTTAACTTTTCAATGAAATCATCATGATATTTTGTAAGCCATCCATCAAACTTATTCTGGTTTCTTTTAGATGCGAATTCTTTCGTGTATGAAAGAGAATACAGTTTCAACATTATGCCACCTTCTTCATTAATGTAAAATTCATCAATAGAATTGGAATTAAAGTATACTGCTATAAACATTTCTAATATTAAACTTGTTGTGAAATTCTCTGCAAATGTTTGAGCTTTTTGGTTTTTGCAAAGTTCACTAAATATTTGAAAACCAGTTTCATTAATTTGGACAAGTTTCAATGAATCTGGAATGATCACAAATCCTCTCCTATATCCAATTACAAAATGTCCAATAGTAGTGTTATTTACATCTCTTCCAATAATATTTATAAAATTATTGATTGCAAAAGTTGAATAAATATCAGGAGAATTTGAATAGTAAATCAATTCAAGGAATGTTCCATTGTCAAGCTCCAAGTGAAGTTGTGGATTTTGAATCTTGGTTTCAGGATAGATAAATTTGTGAATAGTTTTAATTTTGGACATGGTAAAAGGCATTAATACTTGATAGTTCAATTCGAATGTTTTACGTTCCTCAATAGAATCGAAAAATAAACATTGGTTTCTAATAATTTCAATATCATCATTATCTATCATTTTCAAATATTTTGAAATCGTTAATTTACACACTTGATGATAAATTGATTCTGTTTTTAAAAGCCAAAACAATTGATTTCCAATAGATTTTGATTTCACCGATAACTTCAATAAATATTCAACTAGTACACCATTCACTGAATCAAATTTGACACAATGAATGAGAAATGGTAACAAACTTGTTAATAAACCATGATCTACTTGCTCCAATAATTGAATAATTAATGATTTTACAAATAATCCAATATTTCCACTGAGTAATATTACAATTTCATGAATTTCTGGTTTTTCCCATTGTGAAATTAATTTTCTAGATTCATAAATAACCCATTGATTTTCAAACGAAATTCTTCGAAGGAATGGAACAAGTAATGAGGAATCGCTCAAGTCAATTCCTGTTTCCATATCAAAAGTCTCTAAAAATGGTCGTTCAATAGGCCTGTCCAATTCATATTTGATATTAAAACCATGATTTTGAAACTCAACATTTAGGTAAATATCCGAGTCCAAATGCAAATTTAAATCTCCTTGGTATAATTGAAAGCTTGAATCGAATACTGGACATTTACATTTAAGAAATTCCCTTCTGGAAAGTGTACCTGTCATTGAATCCAAATCGAAACGTATGAGTGAAATTTGAATGCAATAGTCACATGAAATTTCAGAAATCAATGAATTAAATGTAATTTCTTCGTTCCAGTGTAAGTTTTCTGTGAATGGAATCATTCTTGTCGAGTGAATTTCTGAACTTTTCCTATTGGAAACTATTGAACATTCTACTGAATAGGAAAAATATTTCCTTGATTTGAATTGATTGTGTCTGTTTGTAATTCCATGAATTTCCTTAATCAATAAACTGAATTTCTTATCAATATCAAATTAATTTTTGGTTTCCAAAATTTCAATGCTCTTTCTAGGTTCAAAAATTGAAATATTCGAAAGTGAATCTAAAAATTCAACATTAGTTTCTTTCATTTCATCGAAGTTTTTTCCACCACAATCAATATAATCAATTTCCATTCCACAAATAATCTCTCTTTCAGAATCTTTCATTGATGAATTTAAACTCAAGTCCAAATATTTCAATGATTTCATTTTCTCTATAATTGGAATTACTTCTTGAGAAAGTGAACAATTTTGAGCTTTCAATTTTGTTAAATTTTTCATTTCACATTCATTAAGAAGATCAATAACATCATTGGATGAAATTTTGCCATTGCTAATGTCTAAACTTGTTAACAGATCCAAGTTACATAATTTTTTTACCGTTTTGGAATAATTTCTATCAAAGGTAAAACTTGTTAAAGTAAAAGCTTTCCACTCATCTTGATAAACCTTCTCTAATTTCTCCCAAAATGTTAAATCCTGATTAGTAATCTTTAATTTCTTTAAATTCTTTAAATTAGATTTTTGTAAAAAATTAACATCATCAGTAGTAACAAGGTTAATTTCTAATTTTTCTAAACTTTCAGAAACTCTTTCAAATTCTATGAAATTCACATCGCATCCAATCAATGCAAGTGATTTCAAACCGATTGGCAAGGTTCTACTTTCAATAACAACGTCAATTAGTTCCAATTTTTTCAAATTTGGATATTCTAAATTAGCAACAACTGGTTTCCTAATTTTGAACATACGTCCATACGTTTTAGGACCATCAATCGTCAAGGAAACAAGCTGTGCTTTAATTGAATGATCACCTGTTTTTGCATTATTAAATTCATTTTCAATTTTCAATTCTACTAAATTAGGTAATGACAATTTGCTATTCATTAATTCATGACAAATTGAATTATCAGATAATTTAGATCTTCTGATATCAAGAGATTTTAAATTTGAAAATTGATTAATAATAAACCGCAATTCATCAATAGGAACAAGACATTTTAAATATTGTAAACTTGTTCTTAAATTTTCAACAATTTCCAATGTTGCTTGAGAAACTGGGTTTTCACCAAATTCCAATTTATCTACAAGTAGCTGCTGCCGATCAATTTCAAATAGTGCATTATTAATAAATGTTGATGATTTTGCACCTTTAAATTCAACATTAAATTTCGTTTTGGTGAGCGATAGAAACTTCCACTTTTTACAAACGAGAGAAAGCGTTAGGAGGCGGAATTTTGAATGGAGGAAGGAAAATATTTCTAACAACATTTCTGTTGGTAATTGATCAGTTAAATCGTGGCTGTGAAACATCAACAAGTCTGACATTTTTTTGTAAATCTTCATCATTCATTCTCTGCATCCTGTTCGAGTCTTAGTAAAAATTGGAAATTCCTTTGTTAAATGAAATTACAATTGTTTATTATTTATTTCAATTAACATATAAAATAAGTGCAAGTAAATTGTGCAACATGAAATAGAAAAAATTGAACAGACTCAACAAAATAATTATCTCCCCCTGGTGGGCTCGAACCACCGACCTGCAGATTAACAGTCTGACGCTCTACCGACTGAGCTAAGGGGGATCGCGGTCACCAACCAATGATTAAATAATTCTTGCTCAAATTACCATGCCTTATTGCAACCTTTCTGATTTTGAAACCAACCTTCCTGCTTGCCTTTCATGATGGCTATGATAGATTTTAATGTTAATCTAAGACTTCTTCAAAATACTCCAAAAAGGGTGTCATCTTACGATAAATATTAGATGAAATCCAAAAAGAACTTTATTAAGTGATATCAAGGTAGACCACAACAGACTTATTCTTGCTTCTTGCAACATCCGTCCTTCTTGCAACAACACTTCTTGCAGACCAAGAGACCGACGACAGAGATGAGAATACCAGTAGCAACACCACAAGCGAATGATTTAGTATCAACGTTCAAAGACATTTTTTTTTGTTTGTTTGGGTTCTCGGCACCTTTACGGATATTTTTAAAATTCGCCTTTTATGAACCTGTTTTTAGGCTTAAAAGCCATTAAGGGGAATTTTCATTGTAAAGGTGGAAATATAGGTGTATGTTCAATTTGAAAATTGATTTTATGGTCTGATTTTAGGCGTTGTGTGATTTTCAAACAGTTCATTTATTTGAAATGTATCTTCACCAATAATTGGCAGAATAAGCTCTATTCCTAATGTACATTGTTTTGAATTGTGCAGAGCTCTCAGTAGGTCTCTTTCCAAGAGTGTGAAAGAGATTTTCAAAGTGTATGAAATTATTCAATCCTTTCGACTAATCAACACTGATTCGTTATTAATCATGGATTGAAAAATTGGTCCACACTCAGTTTCTGTCATCATTGTGTGTAATGCTTGTGAATGCATCTAGTCAGTATAGTGTTGACAACTTGGATGGAAAATCTTTTGCCATTCTGAAATGGCATAGTCTCCTTGTGGTAAAAGCTCCAAGATGTTGTTTTGTGAATTCTTATTCTTCTTTTGATCTGCAGAAACCTTCATGGTATAATTGATATTCTTTTGACCATCCTCAACAATTTCCTTTTGTTTCATGTAGCAAATATCAGTTCTCAACAAGTACTTGACGCCACCCAAGACATCATTACCTTGATGAAGCAATTCGTGCAAGAAAACAACACCACTACCCATTTCTGGCTTGATATCAAAGGTTTCTTCCTTGGAATAGGTATCAAAGAATTGAGTTTCACCTCCCTTTTCAACATCATTCAAATAGACAAGGAATGTCATAAAGCTTTGTTCAGTAAATTGCTTGACAGGTTTTTTACCTTCAGTCAAGGAGAGAATTCTCTTATTGGTGCCATCAAAATGCTTGAGGAAATGTTGCTTCTTCTCATACTTGTACATTCTAAACTTATCGCTCACACTGAATAATTTCCATTCCTTTGCCTTCTCCAAAGTAGGACAAACATCAGCACGATTAACTTCAGTTGGCAAACTCTTGAATCTAAATTCCAAATCTTTTGGAAGATGCTTGGCCACTCTTTCAAAGATGGTGGCACTATATCTTCTAGTAAATTCAGTGCACTCTTCAATAATTCTCTGATTATTTCTAACCTCGGAAGCCTCCACTCCACACCAAACCAATTGTCTGCCACCAGTTGTAGGTACTTGCTTGTAGGAAGTCTTCTCTCCGTGTTGGATAATCTCCTCACACTCTTCCTTGCTCAACAAATTTCTAAAGTGGAAAATACCAGGTTTAATTTCTTTAAATTCAACTTGACTCATGATGAATAACAATAACTTGGCTCTCTTGTGCAAACACTAACAGATACAGGAGTTGTTTTTTTTGATCTTGTTCAAGTAGAGGCAACAAGTTCTTTCAATTTCAAGGTTGATTTATTAATAAATTATTGGTTGTAACTCCCAATGTTGTAACACACGATTATAACACCACCCAAAAGCCAACCAACTCCTTATGAATTCGTCATCGTTATCCAATTTCACTGAAAGCTTCAAAACAATAATACCAGCCTTGTTATCATCACGTAGAACGATATTCGATAATTGACAAAAAAATTTGATTATTTGGAAAAGCAATTTATTGATCGTCAGCATTGACAACATAAAAGAACACTTCACGAAAAAAGGAAATAGGCAACCAGTTGTGTTCTTTATGCGCTATTGATGGCCTTGTTAATATAAACACTCCTAAAGAATAATAGTATTATAGTAATTACAATTAACTGCTGCTTATGCTGCTGTAATAATTTTCATCATCATCAAAATTTGGTTTTAAACAGATGCAAAATAATAATAATAATAGGAAAGATTTATCTTCTACAATAGATCAAAAGAATGGTCATCAACATCCGAATCATCAAGATGACTCCTCATCAAAAACCATAATTTTCAACAATTCACTACAAAATTTATATGATGACTTTTTCAGGGATTTTAATGCTGATTCTCCAATTCGGAAGATTCTACCATCGAGTAGAGAACATACACCTGGATTGGTTAATATCAATGCGAGCCAGGCCGTTGTTAGGTTTAGAAATTTATTTTCCAAACTTCCTCTGGAAATTCACTATCAAATCATGTCATTCATGGATGATAAGACATTGATGAAGGAGATCTTGTCGAGTAAGTGGTTATCAGTTCTGGTAACTTTGTACATTGTGGGAGGTGGATTGGAATATGCTATTGATAATTCTATTAATGTGTCATCTTCGTCATTGTCATCATCATCCAATACACCTAGTAATCATCAACACAATAGTAACAATACGAGTATAATCAATGGTATGAGTGATGGAAAATCATTAAAGAACCGATTGAAAAAATCAACATTTCAATTCCTGATTCAAACACTTGTGGAAATGGCTAGGAATGGGGAAGATAAGAAAAAGTCAGTTCCCTCCACACCGACTAAACAATCTCGTTCTCAAACCATCACACCAAGAGGTAGAGATACTCCAACTAGTGTAACCACGCCAAGGTCAGAAGCGAATACTCCAAGAATGGTCAGAACAAACTCTGCACACAATGAATTCACACAGTACCTTTCAAAGTTTGATTTCATGGATAAGAAAATTTCTTTGGATATGGATATGGCTAATGAACTCGGAATTCAACAATATTTGATTGATTTTAATACTTTTGATTTGAGATATTTTGGAGATGAAATTCTAGTGGATAGTGTTATTAGTAGCTTTAGAAAGAGTTTGATTCAAATTGGAATTTTTAAGAATATTACTCGTTTAAGTTTGACTTTTACGAAAACCTTTGCTTTTGACTCGATTTTCCCAAATTTGAAAACAGCATCGAGTAGCTTTTTTTCCAAACTAATGGCAACAGGTCAGGACCCAGAGATAACCATCAATACCAGCCCAAATGTTGAAGATCAAAATCTGAATCTTTTAAACTTTGAAAGCTTACTTCCTAGAATTAGAGAGCTGAATCTTCTCAATTACTTACCAAAAAAGAAAGGAGAGCTAAATTCTCTATTGAAATTAACAACCTCACTGGTTTCCTTAAAGGTAGTATTTGATGGAGTAACTACTGGAAGTAATACAATTGACTCTCTGCAACCTTTGGAGCATTTGAAAAAGGGATTGACTCATCTCACAATTGGAGGATTGGTGCCACATGGATTTTTGGATCAAGTAGATATTATTCAAGACTTTCCAAAACTCAAATCAATTTCATTTAACGGAGCAATATCCACACTACCTATGAACCTGAGTAGTGGCGTTGTGGTTGGAAATACATCCAAACTTGCTTCCAAGCTTTTTCACTCCCTCTCCAACGAAAGTCAAGTCATTGAAAAATTCTTGAACAGGCTCAAGAGTTCTCATCTTCAATCAATAGATTTTTATCAACATAAGGCCAGTACTGAATCTGATACACTATTCCAACAATTGTTGCAGTATCTCAAGAAGCAGACGTGCTCTAATCCTATTGTACTATTTCCAATGTTAACACGACTTTCCACTGTAGATCATGGAGCAGCAACTGATTGGTCATTTATACTTTCTGGAGGATTGGCTGATCAATCTTTCGTGCTGGGATGTAAAAATACTCTCCAATACTTCCGTCACACTCAGAACGGCTCAGTTGATGTCACATCTGGTGTGCTAAAGATCTTACGACATCATACCAAATCATTGAGAGAGGTTTATCTATTGTCAACTTGTGAAAAGGCCATACTAGACTATGCATTCTTAGGGTTCCCTCAAGGAAAATTCGAAAAATTATCCAAATTGACAATTGACCACTACATGATCAGCGATGAAACCACTCTGATTGAAACATTGGCCATTTGTCCTTCTCTAAGAAATCTGAAAATGACAAATATTACAACCAAAAAAATAGATAACACTCTCAATCCAAAATGTTTCAACTTACTCACCAGTTCCCATATTTTGGAATATTTGGAGATTTCTAACTGCTCCATATCTGATACTTTAATTGCACAAATTTTATATTTATTTAGGAAATCGTTGAAGAGTTTTTCATTGTCTGATCACATTTCCAGTGGAACTCCATCAGTACATACCTTCATGACACTTGTCGAGTCTTCCGAAATTAATCAAGTTCAATCTAATGACTTTACATTAATTAATAATGAAAAGCTTTTGAGATGTTTCAAAGTTCAGAGTTTGACATTTAACAAAACTTCGGCCACTATATTCAATATCCTGTTTACACTCTTTTCCTTCCCTAGTTTGAGATCCATTACTGTTTCCAACCAAAAGAATGATGCTGTTCCAATAGATGAAATCGAGGCAAGTTTTATCAAATTATTTAAAGCAGCCAGTGGAAAATTTAACAACCCAACACTTTCCAAGAAATCATCCGATTCCAGCATTAGCACGAGTGAAATTAATATCATACCAAAATCTCGTTCCGACACTTCTCTATCCTCCAGAAAACCTAGAACTACCCTATTTTTCCCTCCCTCACTTTCCCATATTATTCTGAAGAACAATTCTCAATTCTTCAGTCTTTCTATTTTAAAGACCATTTACGAGTATCATTCCCACAGTTTAACATGTTTAATAATTGACAAACCTGTAAATATCAAAGCTTTGGATTGGAAGAATGAATTTACCGCAAGCGAGAGGTTATGTCACAACCTCAAATCTTTCCACATTCACAACTACAAATTTTCCAATGAAGAAATTCCAGAATTATTGGATACCTTGCGATGTTATCACAAATTGAATTCACTCTACATTGAATTGGATGGTAACAATCCAACCAGAGACTTTTTCGAAAGATTGGAAGAAAAATGTACAGAATTGAGAGATGTTGAAATTTTTGGAAGAGGAACAAAAGACTTGTCCTATCAAAGTCTACTCAATTTTGTCATTCAACTTCAAAAACTAAAACGATTGAGATTGTATTTTGTACCTAGAGTTACAACAACTTTTACAGGTGTTTCAAGTATTGACGATCTAAGGGAGGTCTACAGATCTAGAATGAATAAGACACCTCCCGAGATTGTTTGCGAGAGATCGAACCTTCTAAATTATCCTCTCTTTTAAAGGAATTTTGATTAAATTATTTATTTAAATTGCTTGGGGAAAATAAGTTTATTCAAATTTAGCATAATTATAAACAGCAATTCTAAATGAGCCATCATCAGTTGCATAATTTTGTGGAATATAGAGCAACAATTGACCTTCATCATCCATCTGAGTAAAAGCCTTAGACAAATCATTCTCAGCAGATTCTATTGGATAATAATTTGTTTCCTCATTCGACGATATTGGAACTTTCACAATTTCTCTATTATTATTCACACAAACAACCTTTGCTTGATCGCTGAACATTTCACAATTGGAAAATCTCTTAATTGTTGCATAGAATAATCCACCCATGGAGTAGAGAGCTTTTGAGGCAGCTTCATAACGATAAACGATATTACGAGTTGCAAACTTGGAGTAGACAATACTAATCATTGAATTGAAGCAGCTCAATGATTGGATATTGAAAATTCCAAAAGAATCCAAATCTTGTCCATCAATGATTTTCAATGAATACGGGTCAACCAACAACAAATGTGAATAGGTTGAGTTTCCAATACCAACAAAAATACCTGTATCTTTCATGAATGCTACTTTTCCAGTGGTCATCAATGGATAACCTTGCTCTCTCAGTAAATTATTCTTTGGATCGAATGTGAAAAGTGAAAGAGATTGAGCCTTCTTTACAAGAATGTGCAAAACACTTAATTCACGATTTTCGTGAACATCAATTACTTGACTGTTAGCTCCAAGTGAAATCACCTCAACAATTTGTGTTAAATTCTTCAAGTTGACTTGAACAATATATGATTTGCCCAATTCCTCACCAGAATAAACAAGATTCAACAAATTGTATTGTGGTGTGAATAAACCACCAACACATGTCTCAACAACTCCCATTGTCATCCATTTAGAGCTCATTGCAATATTCAACATGAAGGAATCCACATGATTGGACGAATCTACACTGTGAATTTGATTCGGACCACTTGCAACAATAAAGTAACCTTCCTGTTGTTTCATACTGAATGGAATGACTTGATCAACATAGCCAGAACGATTAATATCAATCTCCATGATTTGATCTGGCTTGATTCTTGTTGTTGATGTTAAAATCTTTACAGAGGCAGCACAAGAGGTGATGAGAAATGTAAGAAGGATGACAGCAAATGCCACAGTTTTGAATACAGTTTGCATGTTTTCTCTTGTTTTTTTTGATTGTCAACATGTTAAAAAGTAGCAACGGAGTTTTTATATGGTTGTTACTTGGTTATAAAGTTTAGGTAGGGTGTTTGTTGTTGGCTTGAGACTTAAACAGTAACCCTCTATATTTTTCAATAGTAGATGTTAGTAGTAGATTGAATGGCTTTTTTACTGCTCCGAACAAGCAAATTAGACTGAAAATGATACAGTACTCTCTTGTAAACTGATTGGTCATTACTGTAGTATCGTTGATTCTGCATAGTGCCAATCAATATTACACTTTAAACCCAACTAAAGGTTGGGAATTCCCAACTCTTTCCAAAAATATCTTAGCATTGAAAATCCTTTAAATTCCCACACATATTCTCAAATAACCATCAATTTTCAAATAAAAAAAAAAGAATGACCTCCATTGTTGCAGGAACATTAACATACCTAGGATTTACTCAAGCCGTTTCTTGGTTTGGATTTACTAAAGCTGGCATTGCTGCTGGTTCTTGTGCAGCAGCTTGGATGAGCTCAACTGCAATTGCTTCAGGTGGTGGTGTAGCTGCAGGAAGTGCCGTTTCTACAATGCAAGCTGCAGCTGCCACTGGTGCCATTGGTGGACCAGTTGGTGTTGCTGTTGGTGTTACTGTTGCAGGTGCTGTTGCTGGTGTCAAGTTTTATTTGACTGGCTGGCCATTTTAAATGATTATTATTATTGGTTGTTTTCAACTTTACATCTCACTTCAATTCACTCTATATATTCTAAATAATGTAGTTATTATTATCAAGTCACAAGACAATATGCCTCTCTGTAAATAATAAAACTTCCCCTTCTTGTGTTGCATCTAGAATATGCTCTTTGGATAATAGGATAATGTATTATAATGATGAAAATATAAAGGAATAATTAGGGTCTTGTTCGAGTACTTTATTGATGAATTCTCTCAGATTTGCAGTGATAACTCCAATCATCTAAAGGATGGATATGGAGTAAAGTTTACACCAATCAATTCGTCACTCAATCCACCAACAAACTTCTCTCTCAATAACCATTAACAGCTCATTTCAAAAGAGTTGGTTCTTTCAATTGAGCCATCTTTTTCTGAATTGCCATTCTAGCTCTCTTCTCAGAATCACTCTCTCCAGAGGCATAGAACTGATACAATCTTCCTTCGAATACCTTATTCTCAGAGGATGGCAAAATCAATTCTCCCTCCACAACAAAATAAACTTCAACAGTTCCAAAATCATCAACAGGTTTCAATACAACAGCCAATCCAAGTTCCTTTAACCTATCCACAAATCCAGTTAATTTGGAAGTTTTGTGCATAGGTGGCGAACCTCAGCAAGCTGTTAACTATATTAAATACGAACGCATCATTATCAATTTTACATCGCGAGAAGATGATGATTATTTGTTCCTTAATATAAAAAATTGATGATTCTCATCAAATAACTTACTCCGAACTCAATCACAACAGTCGGCTTTTCAGCGACGGCAGTTTTTTGTTTGAACATTTTTTTTTAATTGTTTTTTTGTATATCCTAGTTTGGCGGGAAGCTTATTAAGGATTTGAGAATGCGGCGAAATTGATCCAGTTTATTTCTCCTCCATAATTATTGAGCCATTTTACAATAGAGTTTACAAAGAAAGGTTGTGAAAATAATTTTTTACAGGTTAGTATGGTGAGAATCCTAAAAAAGCTAAAAGAACGAGTTGGTCTAAATAATGCATGTGAATCATTACAAAAATTCTGTTTACGGACATCAAGTCAGACATCATTGAATGATTTAGAAACATCAAAATGTGAAAAGGCACATCAATTGCAGAAAAGTTTCTTAACAAGCTGTATACAAAAAATTGTCTCTTTACTCACAACATGACAGATCAACTCTTTTATTCGATTCTTCACATTCTATACGAATCACAATCGAATAACTCGTCGAGCAGCAATAATTCAACTTTTTGCGATCCAACACTCTTCACAACACCATACAGCCGAGAAGCCAATCCCAATCAAGATTACGATATTTGTCCTGATACAACAGTTTCGTTTGGTGTCGTGTTGACCTTTCTAATATTATATGTAAGCTTATTGGTTGTCACTTCGATATTGATTTTGTGGAAGAGAAATTCAGGACATGTTGTTGCGAGAAATTTATCACATCTCTTCTTGACCATGTTTTCAGGTTTATTCTTTGTGGCAATATTTTGCCTTCGAATAATTATTGGACGAAAGCAATTTCCTTGTTCGCTTTATTCTTGGTGTTTCTTTGTAACTGGACCTGTGATTTGTTTGCCGACAATTTGTCGATGTTTAAAGTTGTATTTCATGTACAAGTTTAATTTACAAAAGACGAAACTTTATGGACATTTGGATGAGCAGAGTAATGTAGACGAAAAGGAATTACCATCAACTATTAGAATGCCACATCAAGAATTGTTTCATTCTTCAATTTCAACCACTTCTTCATCTCCAAAATCAGCCACACCTGTGGATACACCACTGGACACACCAACAAGTTTACAATCCTCAACCAGTACTAATGAAGTTGTTTTCATAGATGCAAAAGAATCCATTTCCAATCGTGAGATTGAAATTCCAATGAAAGAACTGAGGAAAATGAAATTCTTCCAATTTATGGGCAGTCACTCTTTCGTCATTTTGGTTTATTTGGGAGTTTTCGTATTTCAAACTATTTTATGGGCCATTGTTGGTGGAATTGATGAAATTGTCTACACAATCAATAAGAAAACAGATCCTTCAGCAAAAAGAGCTCTCATTCCAGCTGGTTTCTTTGAGTCTGGTTATGGATGTATCATGACTAGTAGTATTCTTGGAATAATCTTGACAGAGGCAATTATTTATATTGCCATGGAGGTATTTACATTGATTTTATGTATCAGATCAGATAGAGATACATGGAATATTAAGAAGGAATCATTGATTTATGTGGTGATTCAATCGATTGGAATGGGAGCTTTTATTGTAGCTGGTTTTATACCAATTGTTGGATCATTGATCGATTATTATGTGCCCTATTTGCTCTTTATGTGCACAGCACTTTCTTTGGAGACTGTTGTGTGTGTACTATTGCCTGTTTGTTATGAACTCAATCAGGAATTGAAAATTGCTTGGAATAATTTGAAATCAGTTTCAGTAGAGGAATCAAAAAAGGAAGTGATAAGTGGTGCAGAGCTAGTTCTGAAAAACAGAAAGACATTCAATATTTTATTGGATTTTGCGAGAAGATCCTATTGTCCTGAACCTGTACTTTGTTGGCAAGATATTCAAAGATACAAATCTCCACAACAAGTCAAAAATCGAAAGGAAATTGCCAAATTTATTATTGATAATTATATTTCTTTGAATTCTCCTCTTGAATTGAATATGGCATCCATTGAGAAAGCACGTTCTGACCTAATGATTGAAATTGAAAAGTGTGGAGATGAGAATTTACCCTCCACTCTATTTGATGGATTGGAATTGCATTGTATTCAGGATTTATCTGATGTAATGCATCGTTTGACTCAAGCCAATTCGGATATTTCAAGATTCTTGAGAGAAAATCAGAATTAGAACTACAATACTTCACTAGGTATATCAATTGTGAAATTGGAATTGTTTTAAACAATTTCTTCAAAACAAATGAGTTTCATTCAGCGCATCTTTGCATGGCAGATTGTTGACGACTAGCTTTTTCTCTAATATGATCCAGAGCTACCTTTTTCAATCTTTTGTAATTTTGTGAAATTTTCTTGCTGTTCTATTTTGTTTGAATTTCTTTCATATTTTCTGGAATAATCTGTGGATAATAACTTTCATCTAGGTCATAATTCCACCTTCCTCTTGAAAGTTGTTTTCTTTCATCGAATGCCGTCTTTCTAAATTCAGAATAATAAATTTCAAATAAATTATCAAATCCAAGAATGGAATTTTTCAATCGTTTAGAAATTAACAATAAATTAGGTAAATCCTTCATTGGAACGTATGAAAAGGTGTGTAATTTCACCTCTACAGGAACAGTTTTCATAAATGAAGCCAAACATCCTTTTGGATGTGGACAATCTTCCAAAAGATTATCAAATTTGGTTGCTGGTTTAGCTGGCTCTTGTACGTTGCCCATTCTTTCTTTTATCTTTGTTTTTTATTAAATTTATCAAGTTTTGCTTTGTCCTCTCCATTTAAATAAGGAAAAGAGAAAGGGAAGCAAGTTCACAAGTTCCTTATCTTTCAATTTTTGTAAAATATTTTGAATTTCAAAGATATATTGTATATTGAATATTGAACAATTATATATCAATTATTTGTTTGCTTTATGGAAAACTGTAATGGATTACTATTTCGGAGAAGTAACTCCGCAAACATTTCACAATTTTAATAAAAAACGAAATTAAAAAAAAATGCAAACAAGCAAAGCTTCCATCATTCTCTTCATCACACTGATGATCATCATCGGAGTAGTTTCCTCCGATCCATCTTTGTATTTACCTGACGATTACACCATGATCCAAAATGATTATGTAAAGAACAAGATTTTCCAAACTCAAGTTGCTGCCAATCATAACAAGGGTCTCTTCTCTCATAAAGTTGTTACTCCACAAGGTTTCCATGAATCCTATTTCTATGTTCAATCTGTTGATACTTTCTATGCCTTTACTGAATATTCAAATGGAAAGTGGACTTGTACTAGACGTAAAAATGCTGGAATGCATAATTTGGCTATGGATCCATTGAGATCTGCCATTATTTCTGGAATGCAATATACTGGAATTGTTAATAATTGCTTGAATATCATGACTCAAAAAATTGGAACTTGTGATAGATATGATAACAAAGTTGTTACCAATATGGTGATCGATTATTATATCAATACTAATCATACTGGAGCTTTCCAACTTCCACTCCAAATGTACAAGATTATTGGAGATGGTCAACCAACTTTAATTACTACTTTTAATATTATGGGACAATCAAGTGCCTCTGATTTTTCATTCCCAGTTCCAGAATCCACTTGTCAAAATCAATAAATATTTTGCAAATCCTTAAATCCTCATTCAAACAAAATCAAATTTCACACTCGATGTGAAAATCATTCCCTCTTTCTCCAAAGTTCAATCCACCCATTTTCCCTCTCAGCACCAAAGCACCTCTCCAAAACAATGAAATGCAAAGAACATCCATTTCGACACTTTGATCATTACAGTAAAGTTTATCACTTATCTAATTTGTACAAATTTTAACGTTAAAAAAGTAAAAAAATCGAAAACAACAAAGAACAAGAAAAAACAACAAAAAAACGCACAAGTCATTTGCTTGCTGGTGATTCTTTTTTTCTTGCTTGTGGTGTTGGCTTTCAAATACATTAATTTTTACTTTTTAGAGATATGAAGAATAGTAATGTTGTAGGCTCGGATGATTCTCTTCATCAATTGGCCATTGATAATAACAACGACAACAAAGATAATAATAATAACAACAATAATTTATTTAGAGTAGATTCCGAGAGTGCAATGATGAATGAATCGACATTATCAACAATAGATGAAGATGAAAGGTTTCATAATGATGAAGAACAAAATAATAATATGAATATGAATATGGGTAGTAGTAGTGGTAGTCTGGATGATTTGGAGAGTGTGAGTGTTATCATTCCTCACTCACTATCTTCCTTCACTAATAATTCAAATCATCGCCAACATGTGGACAATGATAATAGTAGTAGTAATATGGAGGAGGTTCTCATTGAAGACTATAATGTTTCCTACTCTCCACCCACTTTAAATCCTCCAACACCAATTAGTCCGAGTAATAGTAGTTATTCATTGAATAAGTTTAGTCATCATCATCACATCAAGAAGCAACAATCAACAAGTTTGCAAGCAATTTTGAATGAGTATACATCATCGGGAAGTTCCACACTTACTAGTAGGCAAAAACCACATCATCAACAAGCTACAGTGCCACCAGGAGCAGCTGCTTCTCATCAACAACAGTTACATGTGGATGAGCCAATTGTTGCACATTCTGATGACGACGAACAAAATCCTTCCTCACCACTCTCATTTTCCACTCAACCAAATACACACTTCCATAGAACTTCCCTCTCACTCCATTTTGAAGATCCTGACGATGATTCGGATTTTTCACATGCTCCAGAGGAAGAATATTTGGATAATCAAAGCAAGTATGTTCATGAAATTGCCTCGATAAAAGGACTGAGGCATCAATTCTACTTGGAAGTATTGTTTTGGTTGTGTGTAGTTGCGAGTGCTGGTTCATTGTTGGTTTGCTGTCGGTGGCTAAAATGGCTCAAATCATACATGACCTATTCGTATAGTAGTAACAATGGTCACTCCTTTGCTGATGCTTCAAAGGTATTAATCAAGGCGAAGGAGACAAACCAGTGGACGATTGTAAAAATTAAGAAAGGATTTGTGAGGAATTTTGATTCGGATTTGAGAGTTTCGTTTGAACCTATCATGGTGCGATATTTTGTATATAGATTTCTAGTATTTATATATGATCCTGTGACGGATAGTTTTCACAGGGTTAGATTTAACACATGTATTCCATTTTCTAAAATTCACAAAATGGCTGAAAAGGAAGCAGAAAATGAAAGAGAATTGAGAGAGTTACTATTTGGTAAAAATTCTACGGAAATTCCAATGAAATCAGGAGTACAAATTCTATTAGATGAAATTTTACATCCATTCTACCTTTTCCAAGTATTCATCCTTGTGCTTTGGTTTTTGGAACAATATTACACTTATTGCATTTCAATAGCAATAGTTACTCTGATAGTTATATCATTCAGTTTTTGGAGAACATATGATAATTTGAAAAAATTGAAGGACTTGACTTCGAATCATTGCTTTGTAAATAGACTTGCACTGAGAGCACCATCTAAATATAATAGAACAATCTATTCAGAAGAGAATGCTAGTAAGAGAAATGAAGAGGAGGAAGAAATGGACTCTCTCGATTTATTCCCTGGAGATATTATTGAAATTACTGATGGTATGACATTGCCTTGTGATGTTATTTTGTTGGGTGGTCAAGTTATTGTTAATGAATCAAAATTAACAGGTGACAGTATTCCAGTCAAGAAGAGGCCACTGCCCTATGATGACGCCAAGTTATATTACCCTTCTAGAGAGAATAATCACACAATATTTTCTGGAACGCAAGTTTTGACAGCCAAACCTTCTCCTAACAGTCTATTCGCAAACAAATGCTTTGGTATTGTGAGTCAAACAGGATTCAATACTCTGAAAGGAAAATTACTCTTATCAATTCTATTCCCAAAGACTGCAGAGTTTAATGTTTATAGAGATTCTCTCAAATTCTTAATTGTATTAGTAGTGACTGGATTTATTGGAATTATTGGAACAGCTGCAAATCTATTCAAATTGGGAGCACCAGCTGGAAATGTCTTTTTACACATTCTAGATATTATCACTATTAGTGTGCCTCCTACCCTGCCATTGGCCATGACAACAACAATAACATTTACTATGAGAAGATTGGGAAAGAGGAAGATTTTGTGTACTTCACCATTACGAGTTAACCTTCCTGGATATGTCAAAATTGCAGTTTTTGACAAGACCAACACAATAACCGAGAATGAAATAGATGTTCATGGAATTTTCCCATCCGTTGAAGGTCTCTTTCATCCATATGTCAAGGGAACTAACATTTCGAAATTATTTGCTTCTAATAGCACATTGGTTCAATGTTTGGCATGTTGTAACAATCTTAGTAGAGTTGGTACAACTTTTATTGGTGATCCTTTGGATTCTAAATTATTCCAGACTAGCAAGTGGTCCATGCAAGATATTTCCGAGTCAGCTTATGGTCATACAATATTCTTTGAGTCAACAGATCAGAAGGTTGAGAAATCCTATTCTAAATTGAATGTTTTTGATTTCAAGAGCTCAGTTCAGAGAATGTCTGTAGTAATTAAGAATAATGCAACTGGAAATTTACACGCATTTGCTAAAGGTAGTGCTGAATCTGTCAAGTCCATTTCTAAACCATCCTCAATTCCTCCAAATTACTCTGACATGTTGAAATGTTATGCTCAGAAGGGCTATCGAGTTATGGCACTGGCCAGTAAAACATTACCAAGCAATCTCACTTTATCCGAGTTGGAAACCCTTCCAAGAGAATATGTAGAATCAGAAATGGAATTTATTGGTCTACTCTTGGTAGAAAACAAGGTAAAGAAAGGAACTTCAAAATCCATCAAAACATTATTGGACTGTAATATCAAGTGCATCATTTGTAGTGGTGACAATGCATACACTTCCATAAATGTTGCCAGAAAGTCAAAAGTTATTGAAAAAAAGAAGGATTGTTACTTGAGTGAATTGAAGAGAGAAATAGTCTCCAATGTGGATTATATTCAGAATATCATGTGGAGACAAACAGAGAGTGGACAAGTAATTACTACAGAAGAGCTGCTCAAGTTGCGTAATATTGACATTGTAGTTGTTGGGGAGGTGTTTGAATATGTACACAATGAACATCGATTATTCGTAAAGAAAACCAGAAGAGAGCCATACATTAACACTAAGAGACCTTCTCTACTTCATATCATTCTTACATCATGCAATATTTATGCCAGATTTTCGCCTAATCATAAGAAAACCCTAGTGACAGAACTTCAAAAAATGGGATATGACGTAGGTATGATTGGAGATGGTGCCAACGATTTGGGTGCTCTCAGATCGGCCCATGTTGGTATTTCCCTTTCAGAAGAAATATCAGTCGCAGCACCATTCACTAGTTTGAAACCAACTGTCGGTTCAATGGTTACAGTTATTCGTGAAGGTAGAGCAAGCTTACTTAC
The DNA here is from genome assembly GCF_000004985.1 of Naegleria gruberi. Lineage (NCBI taxonomy): Eukaryota > Heterolobosea > Eutetramitea > Acrasida > Naegleriidae > Naegleria > Naegleria gruberi. The sequence continues at coordinate 76,408 of NW_003163255.1, read as the reverse complement.
CTTTTTCCAAATTTTCAAATTCATTGCCCTCTATTCTATTGTTCAAATCATGACAATTGTTGTCTTACTCTCTAGAAATTGTAATTTTGTGGATTTTCAATTTTTATTTATTGATTTAATTGTAGTCATGCCAACAACCTTGTTAATGACGAGAACTGATGCAAGTTTAGCTCTGAAAAGAGAAAAACCACCAACAACCCTCATTTCCAGATTTATTTTCCTTTCCCTTGGTGGTCACGTTCTCCTTGCTTCTGCTTTCATTTTCCATGTTTGGACTGAAATTATGCGTGAGCCATGGTTCTCTCCAACCATTAACACAAACTTTATGTACTATAAGAATGATTTATTGCGTTCCTATGAGACGACAATAATGTTCTTTGTGTGTACATTCTGTATTATCAATATTTCTATTTGTATGAGTATTTCAAAACCATTCAAGTTGCCAATCATTACAAACAATTGTAAGTTTATTATAAGAATAGTTTGATGTTAATATTTCCAATTAGTTACCTTTACACTTTTCATTATCATTATTTATTTGGCAACAGCTTATTTACTTTTCATACCTACTGATTTATTGAAACAGGCAATAAGCTTGATTAATTTTCCACTCTATTACAAGTTGAGGATAGTAATTTATTCATTGTCACATTTGGCTATTGGTTATTGCTTTGAAATGTTGTTAATTGTTTCTCCAACAAGAAGACTCATTAAGAGATTTACAGTGTTGAATATCGCATTGTTGACTAGAAGAATTTTGAGAGCTTTTAGCATTCCTGTTTCTTCTTGGATTGTTGGTTTAATTGAAAATGAGCAAACAAAGCTCAAAGTTTACAAACAACTGGCCATGTTTAAGCAGACTCAATAAACTTCAAGTGTCATTTTGAGAAATTCATTTTCAAAAACATTTGGTTTGTTGCAAAGATCAAATTTTACAAGGAAAGTTTAGTTGTTTATTTAAATCATGTGTTCTTTCTGTAAAATTTTAGTCCATTTGCAATTGCTATATTTGAAATTAAAGTAAATTTGATGCAGTTCATTTCCAACTCTTTCCTCATGAATTAGAAATGTTTCTTCTGTTTCGTCTAGCTCATTTGGTATGGTCATCATGCATCTGAGAATTCTAGCTTTGTTTTCCTCATTTGCAAGATTGCAATCCTTCAAAATTGTATTATCCACAAACTTTTTTATCAATAAAATCTTAGATTCTGATAAATCTGTTCGAATCAATGGTTTAGGTTGTGGATTTGGTATCTGTGGTTGTGGATAATATTCCAGATTCTCACTTGCGAAATGTACCTTTGGTTTGGTTTCTCGCACATCTATTATGTTAATTTCCTGAATGGTTGGACTCGTAAATGAAATGTTAAATGGTGGCTTTCGAATAGATGCAGTTAAATGTTTGATATTTACACATTTGTGAACTAATTGTTGCAGTAATGAATGTTCCAATTCTGTGTGGACAATTAATCTCTCAATTGGCTCACACAAATTTGAATTTATCAATTGGGGAATCTTGGGAATTGCCTTCTTATTGAGATTTAATATTTTAATGGACGAAACAACCACTCTTTCGAACTGTTTACTCACCAACATTAATCGGAATGCACAGAAATTCTCATTCACAAACGCAAACACCACTCCGATTGCTTCATCACTCAGAAAATTAAATTTGTGTCCAATTTGTTCTTCCTCACAACTGTGCAAACATAATTCAATTTTTCGTTTCTTTTGTTTGTTTTGATTTTCGCTAATTGCTTCTTTATTCTTTTCCTTCCACATGTCCACAATTTGTTCGTTGGAAAATCCCAATTTTTGCAACGACAAGAACCATTCCACATCTTCGTCCATTTTTTTTCTCTCTAATCTCTAATTATTTCTTATTTGAATTGAAATATTAATTAGTAACAATCACTAAAATGGACTCCAAGTTTTTTTGGATCTTTATTTGGTTACTGATTTTTTACATGCGGTCTTGTGGGAGCTCCAATGTGTCTTTTGACAATTTCCAGAGCAATAGAAAACTTTTTGGCAACCTGAACATCTCTTCAAAGGTGCTGACTTGGTTCCTGTCTTGTTGCAGTTGGCACACTTGTCAACAGTTGGAGTTTTTGGTTTTTCTTGGACAGCTGGTGGGGTGGCTTTGAGAGTTTTTTCCATTCTCTTCTTTAATTGATTTTCAATCATTTCTTTCACATTCAAAAGTTTTCCATCAATTTTGATATCCAATTGTGGTTTTCCTCGTCTCAATAATTCGGCACTTGTTTGAACTAATTGACCTAACATGTTGTTGAAACCAGTTTCATCAGTAAGCTGAACATCAGCTTCACTATCATATTCATCAGGAGCATATTTGAAAGCAACAAACTTATATGGACTAAACATTTCAACTCCAAGAAGAAGACGAGCAGGAATCTTGTGGTTATGTGAGCCGTGTTGATCTTCCAATCCTTTGATCATGGTACAACGACGTGGCTTTGAGTTTGGAAGTACAGATCTACCATTTTCAAGTTCATAAACAAAAGCAGCTTGAGCCAATTGAAGAAGTGAGTTACTTTCATCAGAATGTTCGAAAATTCTGGTGACAACCCATGGATTATGTCTGCTATGTTCTGGATTCCATTCAATAGTGACTTCCATTTGAGATGGGAAGATATCCGATAATTTCTCATGATTCATATTCAAAGTACAAGTAGCAACAAATGACAAACGCTTACCAGTTTCCAAATCAACCATATCTTCATATCTTCTGGATGGCTTTTCTGGATTGGCATAATTAATAGTATGAATGAATCCATTAAATGTGGTAGCAGTAAGACCTTTTTGTGGTTTGGTGAATGGAATGTAGACATCAACAGCCATGTTAACTCTTGGTTTCTTACCATGGTAGAATGGTTCAATACAGCCATAACTCCAATAGGCACCTCCGTAATCAGTTTCCAACTTTCTGTTAGCACTATCTCTATGGTTGGCATATAATTGAGAAGGAACACCTGGAGGGACAATAACTTTCGGTATAGTAGTTCCCAAAAGTAAGAGTGGAGTTTCAGGTGCTGGTTCTTCGATACAAGTTGCCTTGTGAGTTTCGAAAAGTTGAGTAAATTTCTTAAATTGGGCAGAAACGTGGGGAGAAACATTTTGCATCATTGGAAGGACACTTTCAGGAGGAACGGAACGAGCAAAATATAAAAGAGGAGTCTCCTTTAAAAGACCTACAGCTGTGGCATTTACATTTGCTCCATAATCGATAAGAATGGTAGCTAAATGGAGAGCATGTGGGATTTGCATAAACAATTTACAGACGTGATGAAGTGGAGTTTCTCCTAATAAGTTTCCTTGGTTGACAAGTTTTTGAATAGTGAGTTTACCTTCTTGTAATTCACTATTTTCTTCCAACTTTAATTTAGCACATTCCAAAAACTTTTTAACACATTCATAGTGGCTTTCCTTGATAGCAAATATGAGAGGAGTCATACCATCATGTGTAATAGTACGTTTATCAAGTCTAGCACCATCCTTTACTAATCTTTCTACTAGAGCGATATTACCATTCATCATGGCAAAATGAAGAGCAGTGAAATTATCAATTGATCTATCATTGACTGTTTCTGGTGATGAAAGCGACAATGCTGTTGCTGTATCATTCTGTAAACATGCCAACATGAGTGGGGAGAAGGTTTTGACATGTTTCTTATTATTCTTTTCATTGGCGTATGGTAAAATTTGAATTTCATGATGGTGATGTCCATGATCGTGATCATGATTACAGCCTTCATGATGGTGATGATGATGATGTCCGTGATCGTGGGAGCAACCTTCATGATGATGATGGTCATGGTCGTGATCATGACTACAATTCTCATCGTGATGATGATGATGTTCATGAGAACAATTTTCGTCATGGTGATGATGATCATGCGAACATCCTTCATGATGATGATGTTGATGGTCATGATCATGAGTACAATTCTCATCGTGGTGATGATGATGATCGTGCGAGCATCCTTCGTGATGATGATGTTGATGGTCGTGCGAATTATTTTTCATTTTTTTTTAAATTTAAAATTAAATTTCCTTCAAACCAACTTCGGCTGAAGAAAACTCAGACAAACTTTTCGATGTTCTTCTTGAAAACCAACACAGCAGATAAGATGACAAGGATAATCTTGGTTAGATTGTACATCCTCTCGGGTGCACCGATATACAACTTAATCTCAAACAAAAGATTAAGACTAATGGTTATTCTAATGGGTGACAGTTTAACCAGTCAACTTTACAATTTCCTTGAATAGCCGTCATTGTCATTTTGACAAACCAATAGATATCACATCAACATCTTTGACTTCGAACGAGAGAGAACCCTCTAACCAAAAAAAATGGCGCAAAAGAAAAACTCAGCACCACCCAAAAATTCTTCGAAACATCTCGAACCACAAAGTAAAAAGACCAAGAAATCAAATGATGATGTTGGTGATGATGAGATGATGATGATTAAGAGATCGGAGACTTCCACAGAATTATTTTCTCTCGATGTCTTGATGGTGATTGGATCATTTGCTGAGACGATTGATTTGGTCAGGTCGATGGCTCTTGTTTGTAGAGATTGGAATCAGGCTGTATTGAATGATGGTGTTTTTAGTGCTGTTTTTGGAAGAGATTTTGGTGATGCTCAATGGTTTGTCGATAAAATTAATTATAATTTGAGTGTTGATTTGATGGCACCTTTTGCTATTAAAGCAAAGAAAGAAAAAGAAAATGATGAAGATGAAGATGATGATTACTCTAACTGTGATGATAGAGAAGTTCCAAATCGACCAGTTCCAAATCCTTCTGCTGACAAGTTGACTTTGAGTGAAATTAGAGAAATTTTGGAGAGTGGTTTTGGAAAGGGAAAGTTTTGGTATTCATTATATAGATTGGTTATTGCTTTTATACCTATCCAATGTCCAAAACTCATTACAGAAAATGAGATTGTCATTCCACTCAATAAGGGAACTAAGAAAAAGATAACCAAGAAAAAGAAGTCAAAAAAGAATACGAAAAAGAAAGCTCCTCCAAAAAAGGATTCAGATGAGGAAGACTACTTGAAAAAAGATGTAATTCATAGAGTTCTTTCTGAAGACGATGATGATAGTGATTTTGAGAAGAAGATTTCCTCCAACTATTATTATTTTACTTTGGGATTGCAGGAAATGACAGACAGTATGGAAAATGTTGCATTGGCCTCTCGATTGATTCCAGCTCTTGAATACGATTTGAGTACTTACAAGTTGGGCATAATTCTCAGCTTGTTTGATAGACATGGATTAATTTTGAACTATTTTGGACAGAATTTATCTCATCAAGAATGTCTCAATAAGATTACTAAAGAATACAAGGAACATCAAAAGCGAGTACTAAACTATAATTTTAGTGAGTGTACAAGGTCTGATGTTGGTGCACTTCCTCGAACTCCATATATTGAGATACTCACGAGTTTCCAAATAGGATATGATACAGCTGATAGTCATCCTTGTTCTATTCTCCAGTTCTGCTATGCAATTTTATGTGGAAAGGAAACTGAACTCTTCAAAGGAACCAGAAGAAAGCCAAAGAAATTGTCAACATTTGACGATGATTACGAACTCAATAACATGATTGGAGTTGGTCCAAATACTGAAGACAAATTCATGCCATACTGCAGTTATGAAATCATTGAGAAACCTAGATTTGATGAATACTCGTTTGGAGTTTCAAAAATTATGATTGAGGTAGACCCAAGAAACCTTCACAGCAAGTTTATTTCCTCATTCCCTGGTTGGGCAAGATCTTTTTGGAATGCAAACTTTTACTTTTTCCATGTTGTAGAGTTTGAGACATTTGTTAGAGATTTCAATGATTCTGATATTCTAATGGTAGCTCAGAATCAAAATCAAATTCTTCACAATCTTTGTTAATCATCCTTCAATTTATTCTCTTGTCCTCATCTGTAGTCCACATGGTAAACAACAGAAACTGAAGCTATTTTGTACATTAACACATGTCGTTTAATTTGCGGACTGTTGGAGATATTAGGTCGCAGTTTAATAATTGACTTGAAAATTTCATCCAACATTAAAATAAATTATTTTCAAAATCCAAAAAAATGTCCAAATCAACAAATAAGAAAATGCAGGAGGAAAAATCTTCTTTGGAGAAGCAACAAGAACAGGACGATGAATTAATTGATGAAGAAACTCGTGATAAGAGAAAGAGGATTGCCACCTTTCTACACAATTTCGGTCCGATTGTTTCCGTCATCATTTCCTTTGCCTTGTATTATGTTGTATTTAAAAGTAATTGGATTGGTAGTCAATCACAGCAGAATGGCAATGAAAAAACCCTTTCCCTCATGATATTAAATGCTAGAATTTGGACAGGCGATCGAATGAAATTGGAAAATGTGCCAAAAGCATCAAGAACAAAGGGAGAAAAGAATATTCCAATCAAGTGGGCTGAAGCTCTTGCTGTCCATAAGGATACTGGAAGGATTATTGCTATTGGAAGTAATAGTGACATATTGTCACGATTTACAACATCAATGGCTGAAACAGTTTTGGATTTTAAACAAAAATCGAGTGATGAAGTTAATACTCCATTGATAGTTCCTGGATTTATCGATTCACATGCACACGTAATTTTGGGTGGAAAATCAATGCTCGGAGTTCAATTGAGAAATGCAAAGAGTAAGGATGAATTTATTGGTGCTGTTAGGAAATTCATAGAGGAGAGAAGTGTCAAGGCAGGAGAATGGATTACAGGTGCTGAATGGTCTGAAACTGAGTGGAATATTGAGGGTGGCACCAAGTTACCTAACAAGAATTGGATTGATTCATTCACATCGAGTAATCCTGTCTATCTTTCCAGAATGGATGGTCACTCCTGTTTAGTGAATAGTAAAGCAATGGAATTGGCAAATATTACCAAACATACTCAAATTACAGGTGGTTCTGTAGACTTGGATCCAATCACAGGTGAACCAACTGGTATTTTGAGAGATAGGGCTTTGGACATTATTCAAAAGATTATTCCACCAACAGATAACGAACAGGCAGCCAAGCTTGCCATGGATGAAATCTTGAGAAATGGTATTACCTCCGTGCACGACATGGGTTCTGTATTCAATTTGGCTAGTTGGGATCAAGTGAAAACATTCACAAAACTTCACGAAAAGAAACAACTCAAAGTTAGAATTTATGCCTCTGTTGAATTGGAAACTCATCAAAAATTGAAAAAGTACATTAAGAATCAATATAGTAAGCCAAAATCATCTCATGTCATTCTCAATGATGAATTCGACTATAGTTGCTGCTGGACTGAGAAAAGTGGAGGCAGAGCTGGTGATGAATGGTTCAAGATTGGAGCTCTCAAAGAATTTATGGATGGCTCATTAGGTTCAAAGACAGCCTACATGTTTGAACCATTCGAAGGTACTGAAAATAATACTGGTCTATTGGTTGTTGATCCAGAGGTTTTCTATCAACGTGTGAAAGAAGCTGATGCCAATCATCATCAAGTGATTGTTCATGCCATTGGTGATAAAGCAATTTCGATTTTATTGGATACCTATGAAAGAGTCATTAATGAATCCAATGATAAGACCAGAGATAGAAGATTCAGAGTTGAACATGCACAACAAATTAGAGAGGAAGATATTGAAAGATTCAAAAAGAACAATATTATTGCCTCCATGCAACCAATCCATCTCAAGGATGATGCACTCTACGCTGAAAGTATCATAAGAGAAAGACAAAAACAATTGTACAATGTCAGAAAATTCCTGAATAAGGGAGTTAAGGTAGCTCTGGGAACTGATTGGTTTGTTGCTCCTCTCGATATTCTCGATAATATCCATGCAGCTGTCACTAGAAAGCCATGTCTTTCACCATTACACGTTGAAAGAAGAAATGAAGCAAAGAATCCAAAGAATTGTAAACCATTCCTTCCAGAAGAAAAGATTTCGATTGAGGAAACACTCATTGCCTATACTCAAAATTCTGCCTATGCAGGTTTTACTGAACATGAAGTGGGAACCTTAAAGAAGGGATATCTTGGTGATATTACCATACTTTCGAGAAATATTTTGGAATTGGACGAAACAGACGAAAGTGCATTAGATTCCATTACACGCGAAACTAAAATTTTGATGACCATTGTTGGAGGTAAAGTCATGTATCAAAACAATGAAGAATCCCTTCAAAAACTCTTCGTTAAAAAGTAAATACATTTTAAATAATTTCCATTATTAGAAATATTCCAAAATGATTCGAAATATATTGTAAACACAAATTTGATATTAAATTAATCAAAAAAAAAAGAAAATGAAACGTTTCCTCATTCAAACCATTCAGAAAAGACCCTTCCACACCAGATTAATCCTCCCCCTCGAGGTAAAACCAACGAAACCTCAAGACATGGATCTTCCAATGGAATCCACAGTTGAGGCTGATGAAGTCCACGTGGAAAAGATGAATAAAAACACAGTTAATCAACTAAAGGAAGAACACGGAGGTGAAAAATCAGCAAAAGGTGTCAGAAAAGGAAGAGAAGGAAGTGAAAAATTGTAATAAACTCTTAAAAATTGAAGATCTACAATAAAGCAAGTTATCTAACGAGTTGGAATCTCTTGTACTCTGGAGTCTATGAACAAGTCATTCCAATTCAATTCGAATCATTTGTGAAAAATTGTAAAGAAATTTATTCACAAATTGAGTTGTAAATAATTTTGCAAAGATTTACAAAGCTGGCTTACCAGACCAAACCATTTTTCCAATTCCACATTCTCCACGGCCTCTCAAGATCCAAAAATATCCTTTAATTCCCCAATCTTTTGTAAAATTATATTGAAATTATTAGAAATTATTTTGAAATTACAATTTTCTAATTCTGAATGAAAAAACAAACCTTCTCCCCAAGAATTAGCACAAATCCAATAAGGAAGCTTGGAGGCAGAATCATATCCCCACCTGCTACTGTTAAAATCTTTGAAAAATATCCAAAAACTTACCCAACAATTTTGACAGCATGACCACCGACATATCTTCCAGACACATGATGATAAACACCAGACTTATAGGAGTAGAAATCTCTGTATACGCCCATGGCAACTTGTATAGGTCCATTTGCCTTCAAATCTGCCATAATATCAAGCATTCCTTCAAGTTTTCTTGCAGAACCAGCTCTGTAAAATGGTGACTTTTGACCTGGAACACCACAAGATTTGACATTACATGCAGGGACTGCGCCTCCAAAGGAAACATACGGAACACATGCTTCAGATACTGTTCCAACAGAAACTAAAAATCTCCAAGTAGCATCAAAGAAACCACCTAATTTTCAAATATTCAATTTTTTTGGTGAAATTGTAAACTACTTACCATTACATCCATTGTTTTGTCCACTGCATGAAACCATGAATTGAGGAGAAAGATCGACATTAACCTTTCCTCCACTCTTAATACAAAATCTATCAGCCAAAACACTACTTGCCTATTGAGATATTCAAGTCAACCAACCACACAATTAAAACAACTTACAGAAAACTATTCATGATCCAATTATCCACACAAATTCATCAAGATTAACTTACTGCCCAACAAGATCCACAATTCTTTTGATTTTTAATCGATCTAATACATTGTGGCCATTGTTCTCTAGCATCGAATTGAGTTGGAAAATCTCGCAAACGTAAAATTGTTAAATATCTTGAATCGCTCAAAGGAGTGTTAGTGCTATTATCTTTATCCATGACCTCTCCTTTCAAATCGTTTTCATTGACGTTCAAAGCACCAAGTAACTGTCAAAGTACTGTTTAATGAATTAAAAATTATTTTTTTGACAACTTACATTGGTCATGTCAGCCAAACTTTTACCTTTAAATTGAGGATATTCAACGGCTTGCCAAGATGCTGATGGTTGAGAATTAATATTCGAAATCATTTCTCTGGTTTGAACAGGAACTTGATCCCAAGAATTTTGTTGAAAATCATCGTACATGCAAGTGACACTATTCGAAAGTAACAAGAAACTACACAAGAAGGATACGATCAAATAGCCAGCCATCACCAACAAGGTGGTTGGATGTTGAAGTTTAGCCATTTTTTTTCGAATGGTTTCAGATAACAATTTCATGAACTGGATGATCGAAGAATCGGATAAAAAAAAGGAGTTTCAGATACAAGGTTACTTGTGGAGTTATAAGTTTAATGTTCTTTAATTTTCCCTTACAGCACTAGTTCAATTTGAAACTATTTCAAAGTTTTTGCAAACCTTAAAGATAAAACATAATGTTGTTGACATAACTCAAGAGAATCAATTGCGGTGAACATAAACGAAAGCACAAGTGTGGACAAAAACAATACTAGTGAGAATTGGTCGACTTGTTATTCAATCAAAGAAGCAAGCTGAGGTATTCCTTGATATAACGAAGGAAAACCTTCAATTAAATAAGGAATTACTCGAGAAATCAACAAAGATTTAGAGGATCTCTGTTTTGCAAGGTTGCTTGCATCCATGGGATTTGGCAACTGTTTTAGTTCTGTTAATTTGATTTTCTATGAACATTTACAATGGATGATACGTCCATCATCTTCACATTAATAAATACACACAGAGTGATTCATCCATATTACATCATCATCAGCATGATGATTTATCCCACAGCATCAAATAAGCATTCCGAAAATAATATTAAAAAAAGAAAAATGCAATTATTACTTCATCAAATCATTATTAATGAATTTAAATCGAATGGAGTTGTTGCTGCTAATGATAATTTATCATCATCATTATCCATATCTTCTCCAATTGTGATGGAAAGAAATTCACCACTTTCTGCATCATCATCACCTTCTTCGCCAACAGCAACAACATCAACAACTCAATCATCAGTTTTTGATGTTTTGCCTTCCGATTGTCAATGGAATATGAATTCACAATATAAACACGATCGGACAATGATGTTTGTCACTGGAAAGAATGATTATCTTCAATTGGTGGCTGGAGAGAAGGTAATTTATGATTTTACATGTCATTTGGATCAACAATTGAAATTCTCTTTGGATGATGTGATTCATATTGCAAATGGTGATAATCATTCGATATTCTTGACAAGTGATGGAAAGGCCTTTGGAATTGGATCGAATACTCAAGGTCAATTGGGAGAATTCAATGTAGAGTTTGGAGTTTTATTTGAAATTAAGATTAAACAATCAAAGAGGGGGAGGATTACAAAAGTAGCATGTGGATCATTTCATTCTATTATATTGAATAGTGATGGATCTATTTGGGTTACTGGTGATAATAGTTTTCATCAATTGGGAATTGAGGTTGACCATTTGAAATGTTTCACTAAAGTGGAATTTCAACAAGATTCACCAATATCTCACATTTCAACTAGTTATTCTCATACACTTTGTTACTCTGAGAGGGATAATATATTGTACAGTATGGGAACTACATTTGGCGATGATACTGAATATTTCACACCACATCGATTGACATTTTTTGATGATAAGGATTTCAAGTTGACTTCTGTGAATGCAGGATATCGATATTCTGCATTTCTGACATCCAATCATACAGTGTACATTATGGGAAAGATTGAAAAGTACAATGTTTTTGAACCAACCCAATTGAACTTATTCGAACCATTAGTTCAAGTATTCTCTGGAGGAAAGCATTTATTCTTAAAGACAATTTCCAATCAATTCTATGGACTAGGAATGAACGATGACAAGCAATTACCATTCAGTAAGGTCATTACTGGCACAATAGAACCACAACTCTTACAATTACCTACCCATGAACAAGTTAGTGATATGGCAGCTGGTTCCTACCACACTGCCCTCACAACCTCATCAGGAAATATCTATGTGTGTGGCTGGAGTGAATTAGGACAAACTGGCTTAGGTAAGAATACCATCACTGCAGATTGCACTCCATTAAGCTTGGATCCATCAGTCGTGTTGGACATTTCTCGTGGAACAACAAGTGTCAAGCTGTTTCTCTCCTCCTCAGCCGACAATTCCTTCATTCTCCTCAAGAGAGCACACAATATCGGTCGATTCTATTGTCGATTATTTCACTCTGTCCTGAGTTGCAATTCATTGTGTGATGTGAAAATTATTTCACACCCTGCTGACCATACAGCAACAACTGAGGCGAAGAAATAAAGAACAGGTGCACCTCAATACACAAAAATCTTCATTCCTTATTCAACAGCCAAGTTTGCAGTAATGAATGAATTGGCGGTTTGAGCTTGAGTTTACAAAAATGTCCAAATTAGGCTTTGCAAATCAAATGTGGTGAAAATTATGAACGCTTGCAAAAACTCAACACAAAAAAAAAACAACAACAACCAACAGTAACCCTGTTCCCATCCACTTTTTTCCGATCACTACATTATTTTACCCTTTTAAAAACAAGCAGCAGTTGATTTCATTATAGCAGAAACTTTGTAAACATGTCCTCCAAGTATCGTTCCTTGTTAATTACTTTACCACATCGAGTTGGTGCTCTCAAATCATCCCTCGATACCTTTTCCAAGCATAATATTAATTTGACCAAGATTGAGTCGAAACCTTCCAAGATTTCCACACGTGTGTTTAATTTCCACGTAGATATTGATGAACAGGCAAGTAAAGAGGATGTTGATAGTGCCATTAAGGATATGATTGAGAATGGAAAGGCAGAGAAGGTGAAATTCCTTGGTGGGGAGGAATTGCCTTGGTTTCCAAGAAAGATTTCGGATATTGATTTTTTCACAAGGTTTGTTTCTTGTTGAATTTTTTGGAAATATTGACCAATTATATAGACAAACACTTGAAGCTGGAGGTGATTTAGAAAGTGATCATCCAGGTTTCCATGATAAAGAATATAGAGATCGTAGAAAAATGATTTCTGACATTGCCATTAATTACAAACACGGAGAACCAATTCCAAGAATCCAATACACACAAAATGAGAATAATACATGGAAGGTAGTTTATGAAAAATTGACAGAACTCTATCCAAAGTATGCCTGTGAACAGTACAATTACTTGTTTCCGTTATTCCAGGAAAATTGTGGATTTAGAGCTGAAAATATTCCTCAATTGCAAGATGTCAATGATTTCCTTGTAGAAGTCACTGGTTTCAGATATCGTCCAGTTGCTGGCTTGTTGTCGGCTAGAGATTTCTTGAATGGATTGGCCTTTAGAGTTTTTCACAGCACACAATATATTAGACATCACAGTTCTCCATTTTACACACCAGAACCTGATGTAGTTCATGAATTGTTGGGACATTCAATCATGTTGGCAGATCCAGATTTTGCTGAATTCTCCCAACAAATTGGTCTTGCCTCTCTGGGTGCCTCAGATGCTGACATTGATAGACTCGTTAGATTGTATTGGTACTGTTTAGAATTTGGCTTGGTGAAAGAGAATAATGAATTGAAAGCTTATGGAGCTGGCTTGTTGAGTTCTTTTGGTGAATTGGAATTCAGTTGCACTGGAAAGGATAGAAATGGTAAGGTACCTCCACCAGAGTATAGAAACTTTGTTCCGACAGAGGCAGCTGAGAGATCCTATCCAATTACTCACTACCAACCAATGTATTATGTTGTAGATAGTTTAGAATCTTGTAAAGAGCTCATTAAGGGTTTCACAATGAATAATTTGGAAAAGGAATTTGTTGTCAAGTATAATCCATATACCAATACAGTTGACGTCTTGGATAGTGAAGCCAAATTGATTGCCCTCACCAAGACTGTTCAAAATAATTTGGATTTAATTTCGACTGCTCTTGGTAAATTGAAAAAGAGTGCCGAAATGGAATAGTCATGTATTTTCTATATAGTGAGCGTATTCAGCAAAATAAATATTGTGAAGTTCCTAATGATACATCTATTGAATTGGTTAGTAACCATGAATGTATTTCCTTTTAACAACTTGTTTAAAACAAAGGAATGAGATGGCGTGATGACGAATAAACCAACCCTTTCAAATTTGTTCATTATAAACAACGTCCTTTATTTTGCTTCAATAGTTCATTTCTGTAAATTCAGATTTTATGATTTTATTGAATTGTGTAAATTTCAATTTCTGCTTCTGTGAAATATTGTCCACCCGAATAGTAATCATTGGTAATTATACCATAACCATAAGTGTTAGGATTAAAGTAACTTAAAGTATTAAATTTTACACACATGTCGTGTCCTCCTCCAAAAGTCGGACCATAAGTCACATAATTGTACATGGCATAGGCCTTGTTGGCATTCTGAAGAACCTTAACGAAACGTTCTTCTTTCGTCGCAGAAATGACGCTAAACATAAAGGCAGAAGCATCTGCATTAGCAGTGAGTGAGGCCTCTGAACGCCAACTCAATGAAGTATAACCTCCAAACACAGCTCCTGAAGTTGATTTGATAAGAGTTACTGTAGCTCCCTTATTATCACATTTGGCATGGAAGCTAGCCACTGACAGGCCATCTCTACTTCCCCTATAAATCAATTTTAATGCAATAGTCGATGAAGTTCCATTTACAATTTCCCTGACAAATCTATCAGCTTGGGTCATGTTCAAAATTGTGGAATTGGCCATATCACCCATGCTTAATAACGCGGCAGTGGAGAATGGACTTGGTGTTGTTGTGGTGGTAGTAGTAGTAGTAGCTGCCTTAGTAAGATTACAATCTGGTCCATCAAACTTGGTACATGTTGAATTGATAGCTTGAATTTCGAGTGATAGCGAATAAATTGCTGACTTGAGTTTGTTAAGTTGTACCACTCTCTTGTTAATTATTGTTAACATGTCAGTTGTGTTGGCATTAGCCGTGGCATTCAACACAGTGATGGATTTTTGCAATTTCACACTAGCACAATCCAATAATGATGCCTCTGCCTGCAGTGATGCAAGCCATGATCTAACCGTGCAATCAGACGAATCAGTACATGTCGTTGCTGCTGCATAAATTGGCGAAGTAGCAAGCATGCTAAGGATTGAAAAGACCGCAATGAATAGTCCAATAATTGAGGTTAATTTGCTGCTGCTTGGTTGTTGTCTATACATTTTTTTGTTACTATCACACTACAGTTGTTGTTGTTGAGATGCAAGCAGTGCGCCTGCTTATTGCTTAATAATGGCATCAGCTGATGTTGTTGATATTAAATACCACAGAGAGCGTGGATTGCATCTCAAAGGATTTTTACAGTACACTACGGTATCTAATAACTTTGGTATTGATGTACTAATCTAGATAACCGTAATCTTATGAGCGTTTCGATCAAACCCGAATGCATCTTTTCAATATATATGAGGAGATTTCGCTTATTGATCTTGCCAAGATTGTTTTCCGCAAGTTTGAATGGCTTGCAAGCTATTTGTATTATATTTCAATTCATTTGAAAAGTAATGTCCACAAATGAATCAGCAGAATGCAATTTTTGATACATCTTTTCCATGAGTAAATTGTGCCTTCCTGCTCTGAGTTTGGAATAACCTGGCAATCGACATGAAAACATGTCATTCAAGCAAGTCACTGATTTGCCTCCAAATATTATCAAATCTCCAGACTTTGTAATGATACTGGTCATGCCTGATCTTGCACAGGGAATTTCATCATAATCCACAAACATTAAAGATCCCTTACTTTGAAAATCTCCACCTTGTGTATAATTCCTATTCTGTAAACGTGTCCATTCCAATGTTGAAAAATCAAATTGATAAATGTAATCCAGAAATGAATGTCTGAAATTGTAACCTCCATACACAAAGAAATATCCAGATTCCTCATTGGGAATAAAACAATTATGTCTAAACCTCTCCACTGGAACGAAACCTTTCATGTTATCTATGGGAAACCATTGCAAAGCTCTCAAATCAAATCTCCACAAATCTTGGAATGCTTCATTATTTCTAATTCCTCCGAACATGTAAATGGAATGATTAAGTTTTGAATAAACACACGAGTGATAAGTTCTCGAGTTGGGAAATGATTCAGAATATTGATCTGAATGTTTTGATAGGCATTTCATTACATTTCTATCAATATCATACTCCCAAACATCCATCAATGTTTTGGATTTGTCAGTCATTCCACCAATAATGTACAAATATTGATCCTTAACTGAAACCATGCAATGTCTGGATCGTTCCATAATCATTTCAGATTCCTTCCCAGTATACTCAATCTTGATAAATTTCTTAAATGTAAAATCATAACAATACAAATCATTGGAAAAGTGTTTGCTCGAATTGTACCCTCCAAATATGTACATTTGATTATAGAATTTTTCGACAAAAGGAAAGCAGTTTTCATCTTGTTGCAAATCACTCAATTTTCCAATTTCTGGATATCTCATCAAGAATTTTTCAAATCTCTTTCTGGATAAACTAATCGAAACTGCAGTATGATCAAACATTGGGGAAGGCCAACATTCTGTTCGACTCTTTGCATAAAATTCAGTCCACTCTCTCGTAGGAATATGAAAACTCCACATATCACACAAATCTTCAGATTCTCTTCCGCCAAAAATATAAATTTCTTTTTTAAATCATTTTCCATTCAATATATTTACAGTAAATAATAATATATTTACAATATTTCCAAATATATTCTTTCAATAATTGATCAACCTACCATCAGTTCCAGCCAAATAAACAGCAGAATGACCAATTCTCCTCTCGGGTTGAGTTGCAAAGCCTGTTTCTTCATCAAAAACATCTTCAACATCGGAACAAAGTTTATTCCAAAAGCAAAAATCTTCCTTTGGTTTTCTATTCACTCCCTCAACAGCAATTTTTGATTTTTTA
Source organism: Naegleria gruberi (assembly GCF_000004985.1). NCBI lineage: Eukaryota > Heterolobosea > Eutetramitea > Acrasida > Naegleriidae > Naegleria > Naegleria gruberi. Next base: position 59,596 of record NW_003163255.1, on the reverse strand, counting down.
TTGTGATTCATGTAGAATTCATACAATGAAAAGCCATCCTCCGATTCTTCTTCTTGCATTTTTTTTAAATATTTAAATAATCTTTAAATATTTACTGTTGTAAATTGTATTAAATTGTATTAAATTTGTAAAAAATCCATTGCGATAATAGGAGATAGCACTTGTTTTCGGCTTCCTTTCAATTTCTAAAACATTGAACGTTAGAAACGTCAGTTGTCTGATGGAAAAATAAACAGAAAAAAATATGAGTGACGACAGCTTGAGTATTGACGAAGCCGAAGATGGTATTCAAGTTTACTTTGATGTAGGTTTTCTTCATCATCACACAAACAACAACAACAAACTTTCTAATACGACCACAAACTATTTCTTTTTGCCGCCAAAATCACTAACTGCTTTTCGGTAATTGAAACTCCCGCTCATCACGATTTTTTAATTTTTTATTTTCATCATACGAATTTTATTATTCATTCCGTGATGATACATTTGATGATGAACATTAATAACAAAACAACAACAACAACAAATACTTGTAAAATTTAAAATACAACAACAAAAAAATAATAGGAAATCAAAGAGAAGGACAAACTCTTACGTGATGCCGTCTATAATCTTTCCAAGGCTTCATCAAAGGAACAACGTGATACTCTAATTAAAAAAGCAGAGTCAGCCTATAAAGGAGCAAAGGAAAATATTTCCTTCGCAAAGGATGATTTGAATGATTATACAGGAAATAAGAAGAGGACTTTCCAACAAGAATTGAAAAAGCTGGAACAATCCGTATCTAAGAATTATGCTGATTTGACTCAAATCAAGGAAAATAGAGAACCTGCTGCTGGAAGTGCTTCACCTGCTAATTCAACAACAAGTTCTTCAGGTAATAGAAAGCCAACAAAGACATCTGGATCAACTAATGATGTTCCATCAGCTGGTAAAAGTTCTGGTACAAAGAATCAACCAAAGAGGAATGATGATCATGATGAAATTCAAATTACCAATCTTGATGATGATGATAATGGAGGCGGTTCAGGACCAAAACAAATGCAAAAAGGTCACTCTAGAGTTGATGAGGTACTCGATATTTATGATAAGAATAATGACATGCTTAACAATATGATCAAGATGGGTGATGAAATGATTCAAGTTGGTGCTGCAGCTGCCGAAAAACTTAGACAACAAACTGAAAGAATGAATGCAATTCAAAAGGATTTGGATGATCTTGGTGATGGTTTAAAGAGAGCCAAGAAGGAACTTAATGCCTTTATGAGAGGTACTGCATGTGATAAGGCTGTTGTCATTATCTTTATTATTGTAATTATTGCTATGGTTCTTTTAATTATTGGGTGGCAAATTGCCAAGTATTTCTGTATCAAGGGTTCTACTAACAAATGTATTGCCGGTTTCACTGCATCTAATACTACCTCTCTTCTCACATTTATGGGCTTTGGATCAGAGAATAAGGCTCCTGCCGTTCCAACTCTTCCTCTTATAGAAGTAATCAACATTCCCACATCTGAAGTTCCAATATTAAGAGAAATGAAAAAAATAGAATAATATGCTAGTGTAATTTATTAAAAACCTAAAAATTTGTATCTCTTTTGACCAGGTTAGATTTGGTTTTTATTTTGATTCATATACAAATGAGAACCTTTCTCTTGGATCTCCAAAATGACATTTCAATACCAGTGCAACTCCATCAAAAGATGGTTCCTCTTCACGATAGGGTTGCCACCTTGGATCAGCCATTGATTTTTTACCTGACAAGTGTCTCAACCAAAAGGCACGATCAAATGATTTCAGTAATTTGAATTCATTTGGGTAATTTTTATCTGCCAATGGATCAATATCTAAAAGCTGTAAAACAAACTGATCCAATTCACAGTGAGTTTTAAATTTAACAGATTTTTGAGTCGTTGGAATGTTAAACCTCTTTTTAAATTCTAAAACGAAGATACAACACAGATAAACTTTCATTGTTTCAATAAACTTACCTTCCTCCAGTACAAATTTCATATTTCCCTTTCCTTTCTTTTTTAATCTTTCAAAATAACTTCCCATAGCTCCTTTATAAATATTACTCTTATTAATTCCAATAGTTTCTAAAACAGCATCCACAAATTGTTGACAGTTTCCACTTTTCACTCCATCTCCTCCAACACTCTCATATTCTACAGTGGTATTCCACTTGATAATAATATCAACAAGATTTCCAGCAATTTCATCTATATTCGATCCAGTGAGAGTCATGTCTTCAGTAAGGTCGCACGCAATTAAGGCATTTGTTGATACAAGTTGTTTAGGAATACACAGACCCGAGTCGTTCCATTCCAATTTCCACGGACCTACCATTATTGCAGAGTGAAACATTCCCATATCAGGTAAAAATTTGGTTTTTGATAAGAGAGGGCTGAGAATTTGTCTAATAGCCTTAGTTCCTGCAGAATCTGTAATTTCTGTTACAATAATCTTGACTCTCAACTTGTCTCTATTCATTAACGACTTTTGAATTTCCAAATGTTCAATTGTATTCAACTCATCCTCTTCTTCCTCTTCTTCATCATCCAAGTCTAATTCAATAGAACTAACAGAATTAATAGAGTAGTACTCCTTTTGTTCCTGATCTTCCTCCGTACTCCTCGATGACATTCTCTCGAAAATTCCCTTTTTCCTTTTCATAGCCAACGATGATCCTCTAGTACAAGGTGAGAGGCACATCTTTGAATAGTCCTGAATGGCATTAATAACACTCTGTGCCCAATCTGTCTGAAAGTACTCCTTTTTCAATAATTGAGGATCGGAGAGAATTGAGGCAAAATTCTTCATCACCTCTTCTACTTTTTCCGGATCTGTTCTTGTACATGCCTTATTCAAGTGCTTATTCTTTTTAATCTTTGCATAGACAATCATTTGATTCTCGCTGCTGTTGCTGCTCTTAGTACAACTACTCATATAAAAATATTTGTGCCTTAATATATTTTTTTTTAGAATTTCATGATGATCATCATCAATATAATTTTCCTCATCACGGAATCTATTAATATTATTGTATTCTTATATAGTGGCCGCAGTTTATTATTGTAATAAATTACAAAAAAATGAAAAGAAGCAGTTGTGAAAATTCGTCTATTATTCATATTAAAAACGGAGGAATTTAAATCATCACCATCCGTACAATCATGAAATTATTTCTTCTTCTAATGATGATGACGCGAAATTAATTGTTGTTTACAAGCTGGGGTGGTGTTGTATATAATAAATATAGTGAAAGGCCATAATACAGTTTATTTTGAATTAAATAACAGCAGATTTGGATTGAATCTCATAAAGTTGTTGCCAAACTTTATATTCTTTTGTTGTTTCTAATCTTGAAAGAGTATCTCCCAAATTTGTAAGTAAATGAACACTCAATAGTTCTATAAGATTCGAATAGATTGGCATGTTTTGAGAATTTGTTGCTTGTTGGAAATCATTTCCATCCTCAGCCATTTCACACAATTGAGAATGCGAACTTTCCACTTGTTTCATCAATTCATAAAATGATTTTCTCACATTTGATGGAATATTGACTTCATAAATTGAATTTAACGAAATGTAATCCGTTTCGAATTGTTTCATTAATTCCAAATCAATCACTTTGTCTTTCTTCATTTTAAATTGTTCCAAACTCATGTAACATTTGTAATTTTCAAGTGACATTTCCTTAATACAATATTCTCTTAACATGTGTTTAAAAGAATCATTGTTCAAATAAATTTCCAAATTTGAGATCTCTTTCTTCTTTCTATTCATGAACTTGGTCAATATGTGTTTGAAACTTGCTAGAAAGCCAGAGCTCATAATTACCAAACAATAGATTATTAATATGGAAACCTTGAAGATATAATAGTTTCCAAAATAGCAAATTACCATGAATATAATTGTTAAGGAAAGAGTGAATAATTCTAAACGAATCAAGAATGGATCATCAAAAAAGAGATAATAATTCAGTCCCTTCTCTTTCAATATTTTTCTATTAAAAATCACGTCAATAATGATGGCAATTCCACCAATTACACAACCTATTCCAATAACTATTGCATATAATAGATTTGATAAAAAACCAAATTCAGCTGAAATTGAAGTATCAACAATAACAAGAAAAGGAGAACCCAGAATTAAAGTAGCAATCAAAGCCATTCCTACAGTCAATAAAATACCCCAAAAGGGTCTTGAAATCTTTCTTTGAAAGGCTATTTTCTTATTTGTTGATTCCACATTCTTAATTGAGATAATATGATATAAGTTTCTCAAATAGTAAAATCTGAAAATTGTAAATCCATATGTAATAGTGAACCATGTAATTATATACCCTACAAATATAATTCTAACAAATGGACAAACATTGGCTATCATAGGACTGTATTGTGTTTCAAAATAGAGAGATCCCAAAGGCAACAAATATGGAACTAACAATCTAATTTTCAAAGCTGGACTTTTAAACGCTCCAGAAATGAATAATACAAGATAATGAAAGATTGTTAGCACTGCTACTGGAATAAACCAATAATCTTCAATAAAAAAATCTTCGCAAAAATCTTTTTGACAGACGGTACATTCAGGAAAAAGGAAAGACAAATAAGTGGAATTTGGTGAAATATTATAGAAATTCACAATGCTCTCTTTCAATTGATTTGAAATATTTTGAGAAATTAAATATGGAACTGCAAAAGAATTGAAACGATTCAGAAACAATACTTCACTTTCTGAAAACAGTGTGTTGTTTTCACCATTCAATATTCGAAAGTAGCTTTCAATTTCCCCTTCATATGCTATCAAAATACTGTTTAAAGGAATAGTTTCATTACAGAATATTTCGTGGGAATGATTACGAAAATTCAAAGCAACACCAGAGGAAGATTGAAATACTCTAAATGGTTCTAAATAAACTGACACAAAGTCACTTGCTGAATACAGTCCATGTTTTCTATTTCCACTTCGATGAGACCGTATTGCCAAAGGAAATAATTCACTACTTATCAAGATGACATCAAATAGATCAAATAAATTGGGTTGACATGTACCATGGAAAAAGTATCTATGTGAAATGAATGGAGCAACACTTTCCAGTTGATGAAATGTTAAGAAGTCTTTTAAGAATTGTTTGGTATTACTACCTTCGAAACCGTAGGAAACAAATCCTATTTGAAGAGTTTGTGTAATAGCATGTTGTTTTAGCATGTTTAGAATACTATTCTTGTCTGTTAAATTATATGAAACGAGATTGGGATTATCCTTCCACATGATTGCCTTGATAAATGATGAAGGATAGACAACAGTATATGAAGGATCTATTTGATTATAATAGCTTTGAATAGAAGTCATAGTCCCATTACTTTCCACACAACAAGTTGACCGAACAAGTGAAAGCAACAAAACTATTAGAAACAATAGATGAACTAAGTATTTCATTTTTTTTGTAGCACATCTTTCACAATACGTGCTTATTGAAAGACCTGCCACGAGACTTCTTTTCATCCATTTAGCCGTGTCTCATAGTATTTTAGAATCATTTATCACGGTTAATTAGTGAGAGATTGATTACTTGACTTATTTTGACATACCTTCCATTTAGCCCTCCTTTAAATGATTGTCATTTCCAAAGCAGTTGCGGTTACGTTTATAAGACATAACTAAGGACATAACATTTTTGATTGTTGCCAACCATCATGCATGATCTAGTTCGGTTAAATTCCAACGTTAATTTTCATTGATATATTGATTTGAGATTGTAATTAAGTTTAAATATGAAATGACATGTGGTACAAGGCCATGCTTCTCCATGGATATAGCTCTTGTTTCAAAATCAAAGGTTATGTTGGATACCTTTTGGTGATTGAAGCATTCACAAAGTATCTTTGGGTCAATCCAATAAAGCACAAAGATGCTGAAACTGTTGAACAACATCTAAGTCAAATGCTGAATGAATTACAAATTTTACACGGAGTAGATTTCAAGACATGCCATGATTATGGAACGTAAATCATACACGCTATGATTAATAATAGTATTCTTAATTAATATTTCGTAAGTATGCAAAACTGCTTTTGGTTTGGAGGTTGTGTTCGATATTGTTGACCAAAGGACTAGAAATTTGGTAATTGAGAAAATGTTCCACGATTAGTAAACCAGGTAAAGTCTTGCATCCAAATTTCATCTGGAGAGAATACTCTGTCCAATGGCCACAATTTTATTATTGTAACAAATAACAAAAAAATGAAAAGAAGTTGTTTTGAAAATTCTTATTCTTCTGCCGGTTATTATTCAGATTCAAAACGGAGGAATTTAAATCATCACCATCTGTACAATCATGAAATTATGTCTTCTTCTAATGATGATGGTGCGAATAATGATGAAATTAATTGTTGTTTACCAGATGGGGTGGTGTTGTATTTGGATTTGAATTTTGCTTCCGATCTATTAATTTGTCAAATTAGAGATTTACCATCAAAACACAAGTGGGAATTACTAATTCAACCGACATTGTATTTTCCTGTAGTCGGGGTGGTGAACTGTTCGATTAATTATTATGAAAGTTCTCGTTTAGTTTCGAATTGGGAGAGGGATGGCGAATACTTTACAAGACGATTTATGGATTTATTTACGCCAAATAATTTCTGCACTACCTGTTCAATTTTTCATCCTTGCTCTTGTTCAAGATTTTACAAAATTCCAACGTTTTTGGACTTGTGGAGAAGGAAATCATTTGTTTTGCCACTTGTTGAGAAATATGGAAGTAACGTATTCGCATATGCTTCTAAAGAATTGAGAAATGATAGAGAACTAGCTCTGAAAGCTGTCAAGATTAATGGAAACGCACTTCAATATTGTTCTGATCAACTAAAAAACGACAGAGAATTCATATTAGAAGCTCTTCGTCAAAACTCAAATTTAGAATTCTTATTTCTAGTTAAAAATGATAAGGAAATAGTTTTGGAATATGTTAAATCAAATGGAATGAATATTATTTTTGCTTCTGAAGAACTATTAAATGATAGAGAGGTTGCCCTAGCAGCTGTTAAACAATGTAGAAGGGTTTTTTATTATTTACCCAATCAACTGAGAAAAGATAAGCAAATTGTTTTCGAAGTTGTCAAACATGATGCACCAAACTTGATAGATTTCAACAAGGACGATATAGGTGAAGAAGAAGAAAGATTGGTATTCGAGTATGCCCATTTACACTACAAAGAGAAATTAAGTGTTGAAGCAGAATTGGTAGATTTTGAAGAGTAGAAACATTCTTTCAACATGTCGACGAGGAGTATATCAAATTATTATTTATTCAACATTAATTGATTTGATTCTTTCTGGAACTGGGTCAATTCTTGGAATTTTCACACTCAAAGTTCCTGCATCTGAAAGAGAGGCTTTCACCTTTTCAAAATCAACAGAGCCCTTTGGAAATCTAAAAGACTTGGAAAATTCAAAATGTCCATTCTCAGTTTTCTTTTCAGCTCTGACAGTGACTAGCTCACCATTTGAGTTTTCACTCACCTTAATTTCAATATCCTTCTTTTCAAAGACATCTCTTGGAATATTATTGATATCCAAGGCGTATTGTAATTTACCATCTTCCAAGGTTTCAGTTTTGATGAGAGATGAAATTGGTTCTCTCTTCTTCTTTTCAACAATTGGCTTTGGTTCTTCCTTAATTGGAGTTTCAACTTTTTGAGATTTTTCTTGATCCAATTGATTCATTCTTTGGGAATTCAAGTAATTTTCCAAAAATTGATGATTTTCATCGAATAATGATGGTAAGAAGGATCTCTTCCACATGTTATTCATTCTTCTTCTCATCATTTCAAAAGAACTATCAAAATTGAGGAACATGTCACTGAAATCATCACCAAGTAAGCTATTTCCAAAGAGGGATGTTCTTGGGAGGAAGGAATTGAGGAAGAAATTGGATCTTGGATGATGGAAATCGAATAAATCTGAACCGAATTGGTAGTTTCTCATTTCTCTCATCAAGTCTCTTAAGGCTCTTTGTTCAGAGTGATCTTGATGTAAGTTTCTACGACCGTGTGTTCTCTTGAGTTGTGGTGGGGCTTGTGGAGTTTCGTTTTGTTGTTTGGTTGGAGCTGGTTTAGTTTCTTTTGGTTTAGTCCCAACTTGTGGAGTGGTGGAATCAGTAGATGCTGTATCACCTTCCTTCTCTACAATAATTTCCTCTTCAATGGCCTTTACATTCATTGCTAACATTAGAGCTGCCAACAAACAAGCAATGAGCAATACTTTGATATTTGACTTTAACATTTTGCGGAGTAATTTGTTATTCTAATAATTTGATGTTTTGAATTTCTTTTTGACTTGTTTTTAGAATTGAGGATAATTATCTTGCATTTTATAATGTTTCGACAATTAGCTCCACACGTGTTTGAAATAATTATAGAGTTCTATTTTTAACTTTTTAAACATTTTTGGTAATAACACGTGTTTAATGAATTTTCACTCAATTTTAACACGAAAAAAATTCCGAAACATCAAGAAACAACATACATCGGAATGCAAAGAAGGTTTCACTATGAAATTGAACAGTTTATCTAACAAAAATGTTTGATTCTGGCAATTGTTCATATTTTCCTTGGAATCCATAAGTTTTCCATGGATTTGGAGAACATTGACCATAGATTTCTGCAGTTCTACCCACTTGAACACCTAATAAACAATAATCAAGACCAGTCATTTGACAACCACTATTTTCACGATGGTAGAGAAGAGAGTCCGTCAAGTCACTTGCCAAACTCTTACAAATATTTGGTGCTTTAAGCTCACTCATATCAGCAATGGCAGTTCTATTATCGATACTCTTTACCATAAGTTCTTTTGCAATATTTCTGAGAACAGTCCACTTTTCCTTACTCAATGAATCGCCATTAAAACTTGGTTTGACAATTATGGATGCAACTTTAGGAGAAAGTGCATTCTTTCTTGAGGAAACTAAAATCCAACCACCACCAGAAGTCACTTGATCACAATATACAATATATTTAGATTGACTTTCATCTGGCTTAATCCAATACAATCCACTTGGTGCCTTTGTCATTGATTTCATATATTCTTGACATGATGCCAAACCATCTCCAATACTAATTGCTTCTTCCATTTTACTAGTATCTGATAATGGTGGTGGTGGTGGTGGAGTATTGATGATTGGAGTAGTTACAGGAGTACTCAAAGGACTCATCTTGGTTGTTGTTGTTGATACAGTTGGTTGACTTTCTCCACTTTTTGAAGATGATGAAGGAAAAGCACATAACAACTGCAATGCAGCAATATGCATTTCCAAATTCTTCTTAATTTCCAACAGGTCTTGAACATTTCTATTCATGCTATCAATTTGATCATTCACAGCAACGTTACTAAAATTTGATTGCTTGTTCTTGGATAATCCTCCGAGTGCCTTAATCATCAAGTTTAATTCCTCCATAGAGTTATTAAGGTCTTGATATTGTTGTTGTTTAGTTTTCAAGAGTTGACATGCGTCGAGAGCTAATGATGAACCGACCATCATTATCATCATCACAACCATGATGAACACTAAGGTTGAACGTTGAAACATTTTTTTGGGAGCATAATCCAAATCGTAATCTACTGTAATGGGTTGAACTGTGCTAAATAAGGAAAACGTAAATAAATGAATCATTCGAATAGTTTTATATTTGAGAGTTGACGGTAACGACAGTTGTTGAGTTTACAGTTGCAACATTTGCCTGTGTGTAATAGACAGGTGGTGGTTGTTGTTCAATGACACACTTTTCAACATACATTCTAATAAACTTATTTCTGAAATGGTGTTGATAGAGTTCATTCAAACCTGTCACTTGAAATAATGTGCATGTCATGCAAGTAATGGTTCTTTCACACATGTGGTATGAGATTAATTTACACATTTTTCCACCTTTCGTATCGAAATTCAAACGTAACTTGTATAAATCATGTTCTGGACGATGTGGATAACCATAAACTGGATATGGACTTGGATAGATATCGAGGGGAACTTCTGGAGGAGGTGCCTTTTTGAGTTTCTTCTTTTTGGCATGTTCATTGATGGCTGGAACCATTTGAGGATGAATGACGCAGAATCTGCCAACTCCCAAATCAACTTTGGCAAAGTATTTTGGATAGTAGAAAGAGTCTACGAAAGGTTGGAATAAACCAAATGTTGAAGTGGAAACAAATTTCAGAATGAGATAGATCAATTCGTCTACTACTCCCAGATAGACATTATAGATCTTCATTGTTCCCATGCCGTTTCCCTCACAGACAGGCTCCCAAACTAGGAAATCTTGAAAGGTGGCCTTCTTTCTCTTCTTCATTTGAACTGGTTTTCCCCAGTAAATCCTTTCGTCTATGTGCGACCAGAAGAATTCATGAGATTTACCCAAAATATACCACAAACCAAAAGTAAAGACAATCAAAATGGCATCTACAAAATACAAGAGTGCCAACTTGTAGTTTCCTCTCGATTTGTATCTTAGCATGCGATTCCCAAACATCATTTCCTTAACTTCTCTTCTTTTCCTGAAATTAATGCAAAGAAAAGTTCCAATTCCTGGAAAGAAGGCACATTCAATGATTAATTTGGTGAGAAACATGAGCATTGTTTCACCATCTGCAAAACGACATGATTTCAGGTTGTTGTTCAATAGATCATAATCGTCAATGTTTTTTAAATCACATGGGTTGACTGAAGGAATGAATGTTTGTTGAGGATAAACAACGTTTGGGTTGACCATCATTGGAGAGCTGGTGACCATCATGGGTTGATTCATAGAAGGATAGGCAATTGGTTGTTGGGGAATTACCATTGGTTGAGGAACCATAACTGGATTCATAGCCATTGGTTGAGGAAGAGGTTTAATCATGACAGGTTGATTTTGCATCATTGGTTGAGGAACGACAGCAATGTCGACACTTTGTTGACTTCCATAGAAAGAACCTTTCTGTTCCATAGTAGTAGAAGTTACCTGAGTAGTAGCCATCATAGTATTCAACATCATTGGTGGTTGAGGAAGAGGTTTTCCCACTGGTGGTTGACCTTGAGCCATTTGCACAGGAGGTTGAAACATGCCAACAGGAGGCTGCTGAAGAGGATATTGCTCTTGTTGAATAGTATCCATGGGTTGTCCATATTGAGGAGGATTTCCTGTCGGGTTTGGATACATTTTTTTCAAGTCAATCTGTCGCAATTATTGACGTACACTTTTCACATAATTCCTCTGACGTCGGGTTAGTGAATTAGTTGTAATGCAAAGGACAAATTGTCTCTTGGACGATATTTCAGGTTGAGTTTGACTGGTGTGAGATTACAATGAAAATGATAGAATATCTTAATTTTTGCCGCCATTTTTTCAAGCTTACCGTTACAGCTTCAGAAAAATCTTTTGAATAAAAATAATATTTTTAAAAGTTTGAAATAACAAACTCTAAAAAAACAAGCCACTGCGTACATGTAGTTGCGCATGGCCTTAAAGATTTTATTGTACACAAACATGTAATTGCACATCTTCGAAATTCATATGATTCAATCTCAAAGTTTACTTTCATCATCTATCGCATCTGTTGCTCTTTGTTACAATTATTAATCAAAACAAAAAATGTCTGCACTATCATCCGATAATACAACATCATCATCAGATCAACAACTTGATCATCCTAACAACAAAAGTGATGGCAGATTAGTGAGACCTGATCAACAACCTTTTAGTGTTGGTTTTTCCAAAGAACATCCATCAGAGCACAAAGCCTTCACTGGGTCCTCTGATGATCTTTTGGTTCCATTCTGTAGGAGTGTTCAGGCTGTTTGTTATCATGATTTGTATGTTCAGGGAAAGGAATATGGCATTGTAGAGCCTTGTCCGAATGCTCCTCTCTTTGCAAATTGTACCATCTTGTTTGAAGCAATGCACAACAAGGAGAATGAAAATTATGAGCTCTACAGAAAATTCGTTTCTTGGTGGACTGATGCCATTGCTAGGATGATCTTGACTGGTGGTATTGAAGATGGAATCCATTTCAATTTGGCTGGTTATTCGAAAGAGAGAATTCAAGTAGTGAAGGATAGATACTTTTCATTGATGGAAAATGATGAGAATGTTAAATGGTTAGAATATGAATTTGTTAAAAATTACAATACATCTGGTAGATATAGACACGTTCCACACTTGAAGTTTAACACAAAATGGACGGAGGAAGAAAAAGCAATCATGAATTGCCCTAATGATTTATATCCTGGATTTACGGATTGGGATTTGGGTGTTATTTTACGAGATGATTTATTATTGAGCAAGTGCTCTTTCTATTGTGTTAATTCTGTTCATGACTTGACCAATTATAAGAAACTCAGTAAGGAGGAATTGAAAGAACAGTTTGGAATTGATATTCAATAATATTTTACAAAGATTCTAATCATCATCACTTTTGTTTTTTTGCTTATTTCAGATTGTTATAGAATTGAAAACAACATTTGCACTGCAATGCTTCATCATGAATGACATGTTGTAAACTGGAAAACCAGGAAAGAACGGAATTAGTTCTTTCAAGTTTCCAAACCATTGAACGGAATAGGAACCCACTAAAAAAATGAGTGGATTACTTCATCTTTTACCCCCGGAAGTACTCACTCACAGTATTCTAGCATTTATTCCTCACAATTCCTTGATTCATCTTAGGTTGGTGTGTTCCGAATTTGATCACTTTATTTGGGATTATTGGAAATGCACAAAAACTTCATATTTAATACATTTCCGAATGTTTGATCAGCAATTCATTCGGATTGCACAAACCTACCTGAGTAAACTTCCCAAACTTCGGTCCATCACTCTACAAAATTTAGAGGAGGCCAACCAAAGGTTCTACGACTTGGAAGGTGATGGTTTGATCAAAGGCTTGAGTTATTTAAATAATATTGAATATTTGGATTGTCATAAATTGATCAAGGTAAAGCCATCATTTGTTGAAGAGTTGGCAGAAGGTGGTGATTTGGCCAACACAGTGACCGAGTTGGTTTTGCCACAATTTTGGGCAAAACCTATCCATCTAGACTTTACCCCTTTTAAAAAGTTGAAACGATTATCCTTTGTGAAGGGTGTTGATGAAGGTTTTGTTGGCATTGCTGGTATACAGTTTCCACCTTCATTGGAGTATTTCATGTTTGGATTCACGGCCAATAACCAAATATTAGAACCATTGAGCCAATGTAAGAATTTGAAAGAAATTGTGTTACCAGAAATAATATCGTGGAGTAGTATTTCAAAACTGTTAAAGCATTTGGATTTAAATAGTATTATAATGAGAGGTGTAGATGCTCAAACTTTCCCTCTCCAAGAATCTACTCAATTTTTAACAAATGTTAATACTCTCCAATTTACTGCAAGCAGGTTCAACTTGAAGCCTTTGCAAAGTTTAAAATATTTAGAAAACTTGACTATTAATTTTTCTAGAGACAAGAATATTGATCTGCTGCACAGTGCACTCAGTGGATTGACCAACTTGAAGAGTATTGATTTCACTTTCGACGAAGATACCAACTATGAATCTAAAAAGACTTTTCCCCCTGTAATGTTTTCAAAATTACACACTTTGAAAATTAAGAATTGTTTATCGAGCAAGGCAATTATGAGTTTAATTGTCTTTCTATGCAGTCCTTCTCTCAAGGAGATATCCCTATGTGATGAATATATTTATGACGATATAGTGTCGAGCCCATTATTATGCCTAAAGAACTGTCCACTACTTGAAAAAATGGTTATAGATTTACCTTCTAGTTACCTTTTAGACGTATTTAAATTTTTCAAAGAATCAAACACAGTGAAATTGAAAGTTCTAAAGGGATATTCATTTGATGAAAAATTAATCGATATGTGTCCCAATAAGCACACTGTAGAAGAATTGGAAACGTCAAATAATATAGTAGAAGCTTTGGATTTGAGAGAATTTTCCAACTTGAGAAAAATGACATTGAATAACCATGATGAGGATGTGATAATAGAGCTCCCAAATTCTTTGCAACATTTGAAAATAGAAAATCTTCATTCATCCTCTAATATTTTAAAACAAATAGCTAGACTTCCATTTCTAAAGACTTTGAATTTAGTTATACACAATCTTAGGGATGAAGATTTAATAGAAATGATTGAGAATATGGATGACAATCCTCCAATAAGCTCACTTATCATCAGATATTCAGAGCATTTAACAAATTCTATTATTGGTCCCCTAGAAAGAAAGATGGTCAATTTAACAACTGTTCTTATTGATGACTGTCCAAAAATTAGAGATTGTGGTGAAATTACATTGCTCGAATATGAAAAGAGATTTGTATTTTCATCTATCTATTCTGAGTTTGAGCAACCTCCAGTTGAACGTTTACATTTATTTGTCAAGAATAATTTAGGAAATTTAGATGGTACACCAGAAACTATCATAACAAAGATGAAATCTCAAATTGAATTATTAACATCTTCCGGGAAACTGACAGAGTTGTATTTCACACTTGTTGAATTTATATCTAGAGGCTATTTGAGTGGTGCTGATTGTAAAACTACATGGTTCTTTTACAAACACATTATTAACACCTATACTGAAAACCAAAACGACAGAAGTACTCAAAGAAATACTCAAAGATATCTTATAGATAGAATTATTCACCAAATTTCAGATGAGTTTATGGATGGGCATAGAGAGGAAATTTTGGACTGTCTTTCTAAAAATCTTCATCGATTTTTCAGCAGATTTTCAGATGTGGCAATAATATTGTTGAATCATAACCGTTATGAACAAGTTTTGAAATATCTGCCATTTGTTGGTCTTATTAGACTCAATCCTGTTTGCCAAGAAGTGATGAAGTTATTTGTGGAGGGAAAATTAAGACTATTGGATTACTATAGTTTATCAATTATCGAACGTGTGATGGATCTTTTCTGCCGTTCTGGAATATCCGTTGAGTATGTAAGATTGCTCGAATCATTCTTCCAACTAGTTGTCCAAACATACTTGATCAAAACTCCTTCATTTCCTAATGCTAACGACCTGGATAAGTTGGATGAAATCCAAAATAATATAGTACAACACCAGCCGGCTATTGAAAATGATTACGTAGATAATTATGTTCAAAGAGTAGCTATTCCTTCTTCCTCATCTGAACAAATGGAATTATCTATTGATGAATTGGTGAGATTATTTTCTCCTCATTTTGCAGAAAGTGAATATACTAGGATTAACATTTCACCTAACGAGTTCAAGACTAAAAAATTCACCATTGAAGGGCATGAATGGCTACTTTCAATTGATGAATCAGTTACCTTCAAACTAATACTTTCTAAGCCAAAATTAGAATCTGGAATATTATTTGGTCATACCATAGCCCACTGTTGTATTATTTTCCCAAGTGGAATGACCAATTTCCATGTGTTTACCAACAAATTCATACCACAGTCTGACTATTCTTACAATAACCATGTCTCCTTCCCAGAAGAGCCATTCATTCTTTGTATGAAAATAGTTGAGAGCAAGTATTACACAGTGGAAGAAATTACCTCTTTATTGGGGGATAAAACTATTCAAGAACCTGAAGTGAAAGCGTTGATAACAAAATCTGCTTGGCTTGCAAGAAAAATTCACAAGAATAGGCTAGTTCAGTACAAAAACGTTAGAGTTATTACTACCACTGATCTATCAGACCATGCATTTGCCAGCCAAGAAATGGATATATTTGGATCTAAGCACATTCTATACATACGACCAAATGTTGAAGGATATTTTTACATTGACTTTGGAACGTATTTGAGCTCATCTCCACATTTAAAATTGAGTTACCTCATTGCTAATGAAACTTTGGATGAGGAATCAATTGCTATTTCCAAAATTAACAAACCACTATACGAAACTCACGATCTTAACTTTTTGATATTTGGTTATGAAAATATCGCTATAAGAGGCAAATCTAACATATTCGAACAAGGTATTTACAAACCTAAAATCATCACCAAAGAAAATGGCAATACCTATTATCAATTTACTGTTCATTTGGTTATTGTCTTGGAGGATTCTCTAATTGGTTTCGAACCAGTGTTTTCAACAAACAGGCTTGCTGGATATGACAGTAGTGAATTTAGTGATGATGATGATCTCGATGTATATTAGACTGTTGTCAACATGCCAAGTGATTCATCTTTGCATAAGATATTTGCATTCTCAAAAATCTCCTTCAAATCCAGAAAGTACTTGGGTATTGAATAGTTGCACTAGAAAAAATGTCATCTCGCATTACTCTCCACCATCCCACCTTCTCTGAACAAGAAACTAAATACCATCAAATAATGAATAATTTGTTGGAGAATTTCACACATACTCTTCCTCTTCTCTTACAACAACACCATTTGATTTTCAAAGAATTTTATAAGTTTGAAGAATCTGGAGGAGTCATCAATTCAATATTCATGATCCGAGCTGTTAGAGAGGGAACTCTCGAAGGTGTTGAACTGGTTTTGCGAATTTCCAATTGTCACACTTTCTGGAAAGGAATTTCTGTTCGGAATGAAGTCAAATGCATTCTATTTGCTGAGAAAGCTGGAATACCAACACCTAAAATTGTTTCCTATTCAGATAATGCTGAAGAGTCCCCTCTTGGTTGCGAATATATTTTGCAAGAGAGGGCAAAAGGACAAACTTTGGCAAACTCTTGGAGATTTCTCTCAATCAAACAGAAAGTTCAGCTTCTTGAGGAGTTGATCGTTATTGTTGGAAAATTACACACAAATTCCGAGAATAAGAAGGATGATTATCAAGTTGGATCCTTGTTGGGAAGTGAAAAGAGTTCTCTTGGAGTAATTGTTGGTGATTGTGCTCCATTGGGACCTTTCAAGAATTTGAAAGAAATGGTCATTGAGCAAATAGATTTCACTCTGAATCAAATTTCGAATACTGGAGAACAAGTTCATTATCCTCATTATCTTGATTTTGTTTCTCTTCATTCAGAACCTCTTCTTGATTTGAAATCCAAACTGTTGCATACAGATGATGGAGTGGAAGATCCTAATGTCTATCAATTTTGTCATTGTGATTTGAATGCATCGAATATAATGATCAAAAGCAATGCATCCTTAGATACAGCAAAGGTATCTGCCGTTCTTGATTGGCCACAAAGCAGATTCACTTCAGTTGTAAAGGAGTGTGAAACTCTAGCTCATTGGGCCTGTCTTTTAGAAATGCTGAACAAGGACATGCCCGTTTCAGATATGGAAACATCATTTGATGATAAACAAGTCAGATCCAAAGTAATAGAAATTATCGTCCCAATTTGGGAAAAGAATGGTATAAATGTTACCATTCCAGACGAAACTACATTCACACGACACCAAACCTATCTCAATATTTTATATTCTATTCCAAGATTGTACTTTTTCACAAACAGTTGGTTTCATGGCTTGATGAAAATGGGCAACTTTGACCTGCAACTTGGCTACAGAGACGAACCATTTGATGGCAGTGAGGAATTGAAACAATTGTTAGAGGATATTAAAAATGTTCTGTTAATCTTCTATTTCGTACACTTTCAAGTTCACCATTACCTTCAAAAGGTTCACCATCTCACAAAACAAAATACCAAAAAAATGTTTTCACAACTACCCTCTGTAAATTCTGTTTTATTTGGTGGTGGCTATCCATCACAACTATCTCCAACAACTCCTCCTTTCGGTGGTGTTAATTTGTTTGGTGGTGCTTCTTCCATGATGAACAACATAAATAATGGCTTAAAGTTGACTGTTAGAGAACCTACTGCAGAGGACACAACCCGATCATTGATCATGATGATGGAAAAAGTAAATATTGGATCATCATCAGGTGGTGGTGATGTGTCATCAAATATTGAAAGTTTGTCAGCAAATGAAACTAGCCAATTATTGAATAGACTTCCGAATATTGCATCTGAAGTGGATGATTGCAAGGATTTCTTCATGAGGTTTGTTTTCTTTTACAATAATAATTTACAATTTAAATAATTTAATATCTTATATTATGAATTAATCAAAGAGAAAAATCGTTGAAAGCACCAATTACTGCAGAGATCAATAATGTACCCTTTCCACCGGAAATGAATTTGGAGAAACCAAAAGAATTGATTGAAGAGGAGGAAAAGATTTTAGGATCAGAGTTGAGTGTGATTCGTTATTCGCCTGAAGGTGTGTTGGATCGTTCAGTGCCATCGATCACTATTACCTTCTCTCAACCGATGGTTCCTGTCAGCAGTATTGATGAAGTAATGGATACAGTTCCAGTGGATGTTTCTCCTCTTCCAAAAAAAGGAGGTCAATTCAAATGGTTGGGCACAAAAACTCTAGTTTACGCAGCCAAATACAGATTTGACATGTCCACCAAGTATACAGTCACTGTTAAGAAGGGAACCAAATCAGAAATTGGAGGAATTTTGAAAGAAGATTTGACATTTAGTTTTGAAACTCCAAGATTATCTTTAATCAGCTCCCTTCCTTCTGATCACACTATTCATCCTCTGAATGAAGTTCCAATTTACTATTTAGAATTCGATCAAGACATTGATCCAAGTGAAGTTATCAAATTCATTTCAATTAATGAGAATAGTAATTTAGCCACCTTAATTCATGACGGCAAGAGTTCAAATCCTCTCGTACAGGAGTTCATCCTCAAAGCACTCAAAGATTTCGACTTGGAGAAGAGGGATTATCATACTTATGAAGCTTACAAACGAAAACTCAAAAATGCTCCAGAGAAACGACATTTGTGGTTCCATGTTAGTAATTATCTTTTTGGAAACTCTGTAAAGGTGAGTATCATGAGCGGAGTTACAGGAACAGAAGGACCATTGCCAACACTACATTCTCATATCACCACTGTAAATAATTATCCTGCGTTCGAGTTTATCAAAAAGTATGGAGGAGAGCTCCCAATGCAAGCTTTTAGTTTGCAATTCACAACTGGCATTGATTTGGAAAAATTGACAGAAAATATGTTCACTGTTTCACCACCAATTGAACGGATGTCATTAAATCCATTTGGAAATAGTATTAGCATCTCAGGTAAAATCAAAGGAAGAACAACATACAAGGTTTTCGTAAAGAATCTTGTCGATGTTTGGGGGCAAGTGCTTAAAGACCTTACTGTAGAATTTCAAGTTAAAGGTGCACGCCAATCAATCCAAGCATTCAAAACCGGTGTTATTGTTATGGATCCAACATTGAATCCAAGTCCATCTTATCCTATTGTAACTGTAAATTTGGATGCTGTACGTTGCAGGGTTTACCAGGTCAATCCATCCACGATGTTCAATCATTCAGTACTCAGATTCCAAACAGACGCTACCATTAAATATCCTGGCACTCTAGTTTATGATGGAATCATATCAACAAAGGGAGAAGTTGACGAACCAGTCGAAACTGAAATTAATCTTCAAGAATATCTTCAGTATCCATCTGAGAGCATTGGCCAATTGTTGGTGGTTGTTGAAGCTGAAATGAATAGCTGGAAAGCTTCATGGAACACTCGACCTGGTTATGTTTCATGGATTCAAACAACGAAGATTGCAGTTGATTGCGTTATTGATAATAACTCTTCAATTGCCTACTATTGGGTAAATTCCTTAATTGATGGCAGTATTATTAAGGACAATGTGACCTTCCACTTTAATAATCATACAACAAGTTCACCAGATGCAAAAACTGGAATTGGTTGTATTAAAAATATTTCTGGAAATAGTTATGGTTCCTGCTCTTTGAATGCCATAGCAACTCATGGACATGACACATGTTTCATTCCAGATGTATATTATGCCAGAAATGCGTTTACTCCTCAAATAACTGCCCATATTTTCAATGATAGAGGATTGTACAAGCCAGGTGAGACTGTCTCTATTAAGGGTTACGTAAGAAGATTTAATTTGAAAGGAAATGTTTTTAGCATTGATATTCCAACAAATTCTTCCACTTACACAATTTTAGATGCCAGACAACAACGATACGAATCAGGCAAAGTACAATTAAGCTCTGATGGTACATTTAATATTCAATTCAAAGTTCCAGATAATGCCAACTTGGGAAGTCACACAATTATGTTCTCTGATTTTTCATCAAATCACGCATTCAAGGTTCAAGAATTTAGAACTCCAGAGTTCAAATCAAAATCTTCAGTATCACCTGGAAATTACATTGTTGGTGGATCTGCCATCTGCACAACCAATGCAGATTACTATAGTGGAGGTGGAATTTCAGGAGCCAAATGCAGATACACTATCAAACAAACTACCAGCAGCTACACTCCTCCAAATCAATCCTCATACACTTTTGGAACGTCTCTCAATTTCTTTGGAAACGACTTTGTAAAGCAACTTTTCTCGGCCAACTCAAATGTTGGTGTTACAACCTTTGAAGGTACAACAGATGGTGATGGAGAACACCAAATTGCAATTGCATTTGAGGAGAGTAATCGTGTAAAGAAGGCTCCAATCACCATTTCTGTAGAATCTACAGTTCAAGATATCAATAGACAAACAATGACATCATCAGCATCCTTCCTCGTTCACCCTTGCAAATATTATTGTGGAATCAAGTTGAGTCGAGAATTTGCAAAACAAAATGTTCCTATAACTGCCTCTTTGATTGTTACAGATATTGACGGAAATTTGGTTTCAGGAATACCAATCCAATTGAAAGTCACTACTCAAGTGAATGTCAAGAAAGGATACAAATATGCTTCTGAAACTGTTGAAGTTATTGATAAGGTTTTCATATCGGAAAATGAACCAATTGAATATTCTGTCAAATTTGAAAAAGGTGGCAACTATTCATTTTCTATTGGTATTGTTGATTCTGCTACA
Organism: Naegleria gruberi; assembly: GCF_000004985.1. Lineage (NCBI taxonomy): Eukaryota > Heterolobosea > Eutetramitea > Acrasida > Naegleriidae > Naegleria > Naegleria gruberi. The sequence goes on along the minus strand of NW_003163255.1, from coordinate 38,706 downwards.
GGACAAACAAACAAAGCATCAACAAGTTTATTTATCACTGGATTTTCTGCAAGAGAAGTTTTGATAGGGAAGAAACAACTCACTCTTCTTACAGATAAGAAAGAATATCAAGTTGGAGAAAAGGCCAAGATTCTGATTCAATCTCCATTTGATTCCAAAGCTGAAGGCGTACTGTTTACACAACTTCATGGAATTCATCGTCAATATCCAATTCAAATTGATGCTGATCTTGGTTATACAGAATTTGAGCTTGGAATTACTCTAGATCACATTCCAAATGTTAAAGTAAGTGTTGAACTCTCAGGTTCTGAATCAAGAGTAGATGCCACGGGCACTGTTTTAGATTTACCAAAGCAACCTGCTTTTTCATCAGGTTCTTGTGATATTGAGGTTTCAAAAAATTCAAGAAGCTTATCTGTGGAATCTAAACCTGAAAGAGAATATTTGACACCTGGAAGTGAAACCAGTATCAGTGTACTAGTTAAGGATCCAATGACTGGAGCTCCACAAGAAGGATGTGAAGTGTGTATCATTGCTGTGGACGAAGCTGTACTCTCTCTCACCAACTACTCCATCAGTAATCCACTAGATACCTTTGTTACACCATACAACACTACTTATCAACCTTACTCTCTCAGAAATAATGTATTTGTAAAGAGCTATCAGGGAATAATATTCCAAGAGGAGCAAACTTATACCACCACCAATTCCCTGTTTGGAACTTCTCTTACTAACTCAGGTTTTTCATTTTCTCATAATCATCATAGTTATCCGATGCAAATGCAAATGCAACAAATGCCAGCATCTGATCCATTTTCTCCTTCAGTCCAATCGTATGGTGGCTTTGCGTTTGGTAGTGCAGCATTTGCTGGTATGCCAGTACCTGAACAACCAATGATTGCAGTGAGATCAAATTTCAATCCATTGGCAATCTTTAGTCCATCTAGTAAGACAAATGCAGAAGGATTCACAAGTGTAAAATTCAAGATACCTGACAATCTTACAAAATATAGAATCACAGCAGTTGCTGTTAAGGGTGATTGGAATTTTGGAATTCATGAATCTTCCATGATAGCTCAACTTCCATTGTCAATTAGGCCATCTCTTCCTCGATTCTTGAACTTTGGTGATAGAGTAGAATTTACATGTGTTTTACAAAATCAAACTCAATTGAATTTGGAGGTAAATGCAGCTATCAATTTTACCAATTTGAACTTGTTGGATGAGTCAAAGAAGGGCCTCAAGATTAGGATTCCAGCTTTAGGAAGAACTGAATTGAGATTCCCAATGTCAACCGATAGAGTTGGTATTGCACGATTCCAAATTGGTGTGTCGATTGCCACAATCGGAATTAACTTTTCTGATGCCATTGAAAAGGAAATTAGAGTATTTACACCTGCCACTACTGAAGCATTTGCCACTTATGGTGAAATGGATGGAGATTCTTCTGTTTTCCAACCTGTTAAGGCTCCTCCAAATGTTTTCACTCAATTTGGAGGCTTAAAGATTTCTACTAGCTCTACTGCACTTTCTTCACTCACTGACAGTTTCTTATACTTGTACAATTATCCATACGAATGCAGTGAACAAATTTCCAGCAGATTACTTTCCATTATTTCTTTGAAAGACATTCTTCTTGCATTCAATTCACAACAAATTCCTAGTAAGGAAGCAATCGATAATAATATCAAACATGCTCTTACTGCCTTAGAAGCAAGACAATTTCCAAATGGTGGATTTGGATACTGGTCCTATAATAATAATTATCGTATCAGTCCATATGTGACCTGCCATGTTGGCCACATGCTTGGACGTGCCAAGATTGCAGGATATTCAGTGAATGAAGGAACCCTCTCAAAATTAATTCCAGTATTGAGAAGTATTGAAAATTATTGTATTGAACTTGATTATTCTGAGGAATCTATTAAATCTACCAAGGCTTATGCATATTATGCTTTGGCTTTGTTGGGTGATTCTCAGGTCAAGAATTTAGCTGAAAAACATTACCAAACCTACAAATTGAATGGAAACTTTGAACATTTAGCTTGGTTGGCCACTGCCATGTATTTATCTAATAATAATAGAGCTACCGCCTCAGCCAATCAAATCATTGAACATTTGAATAAGCATGTTAATGAAACTGCACAAACTGCCAACTTTATTACAAGTTATGGTGATGTACTGTCAACTAAACATGTCATGTTACATAGTGACAGAAGAACTGACGGAATTTGTTTAGAAGCTCTTATTAATATTACTCCTAACAATTATCTCATTCCAAAGATTGTTAAGGGATTGCTAGCTCACAAAAAGAAGGGTCGTTGGGGAAATACTCAAGAAAACGTTTTCATTCTTCTTGCTCTCAATACCTATTTTAATGTTTTCGAAGGTGTGACACCAGATTTTGTGGCCAACATGTGGTTGGGTGAAGATTATTGTGGAGAACAAGTGTTCAAGGGAAGATCCAAGGATGAAAATCAATTAAATATTCCAATGAGTTTGTTGGAATATGAAAAAAAGACTCTTGCCATCTCAAAGCAAGGTCCTGGAAGATTATATTACAGAATTGGAATGGAATATGCACCAAAGAATTTACTTGTTGATGCATTGGATTATGGATTTGAAGTTCAAAGAACCTATGAACATGTTACTGATTCTTCTCATGTTTCATTTGATAAGGAAAAGAATACTTGGAGATTTAAAGCTGGAGAATTGATTCGTGTCAAGTTGACCATGACAAATACCAGTCGTAGATATCATGTTGCCTTAGTTGACTATTTACCAGCTGGTCTCGAACCAATCAATCCAGAATTGAAAGGAACTCCAGAGATTTCCTCTCTCAATGGAAGTAAAACCAACAAACCAAATTCTTGGTGTTGGTGGATTAATCCAATCTGGTACGAACATCACAACATTAGAGATGAAAGAGTCGAAGCATTTACTTCACTATTATGGGAAGGCACTCATCAATTCACATATATTGCCAGAGCAACATCCATTGGTTCATTTGTGATTCCTAGTGTAAAGGCAGAGGAAATGTACACTCCTGAAATATTTGGAAGAAGTGCTACTGAATTTGCTGAGGTTTATGAATAATAAATTTTATCCAACAAGTCATTCCACTACAACCAACATTTGAAAATAATTATTGGTGGATTGATGAAGGTGGTTGTAGATTTTCTAAAGAACATAACATCGACATAAAATGTTGTATATAAAATCTTCGTAAGGCGGCTTAGCACAGTGGCAGTGCATCAGTCTTGTAGGCAGAAATGCTGAGATAACTGAGGGTCGAGGGTTCAATTCCCTCAGTCGCCTTTTAGCATTTTAATCTCTTTCTTTGAAGTACTGCTCTCTCTTAACACTGCTATTTTTAATAGCATTGAAATTCAAAGACTTCCTTAGTTTTCCTCAAGTTAAAAACTTGGCGGAGACACATGCTGTGCTAAGCCATTCAATCATGTTCAATCATTGAATCTTACTAATTTGGAGCGGTTTTCTAAGGCCGCAATGTACGGTTATTCTAATCTGGAACTTTAACTTTCCACATTTCAACTTTTACATTGAAATGATTGAAGAAAAAAAACAAATCACATCCCCAACAAGATGTTCCATCGCCACAAGTCTGGAATTTATCTCCCGCTTCTTGCCCTTCTTGCTTTTTCGCTCGTGCTAATTTTTGTTCACATTCACGCCAAGGAATTTGATGTGAAGAATTTAGCAAGAACAACCACGGAACAAGATTGTACTAGGAAACAATTCGTTTTTATACCTACACCTGATAGTTCTCATGTTAGAGATATGTCAGATGTTGCAAAAGCTACAAGTTTGATTTTAAATGCCAAATGTAAAGGATTTAATATTTCCCAAGTTAAAGTTTTGACAGTTTTTATATGGAAGAGTGTGTTGGAAGAAATTGCCAATAATTCAATGAGTGAATATTTCCCACATGAGCAATATTTCACTCCAACTTTGATGTATGATATTAAGGATTCGAAAGTTAAAGCTAAATTGAAAGAAATGGATGGTTTTAGAAAGAGTGAAACTTCCAAAATGAAAAGATATGTCATGGGTATCGATATCTTGTCAGTTGCCTATTCAACTATCATTCAAACAATTGATAACATGTTTGAACAAGATTCTGAAATGAGGTCAATTAAGGAAGAACGTCCAGAAGATATTTTATTTGTGATTGACATGACAGCTCATTCAGCAGTTGATTACGTCCAAAGAGAAGGTTTTAATTTTGTCATTGTAAACATTATGCCATCTGTCATTTTCAATCACCACACTCCTCAATATATTGGCAGATTTCCCTTCACCACAACAAGTCTTGCAAAACTTGAAAGAATTTACAGAGAAGAAGGAATTTTCAAATATTTACTGACACGTCTCTATGAAGAAGTTTACATCCAAGGTCAAATTATTCTCCAGGGAATTAAATCGATTCAAGAATTGAATTCTGACAGGCGAGCAAACAACATGACAGAAAAGAATGAAATTTTATTCACAACCTCAGAAAAAACTTTCATTCACTTTACAGCTCCTGGAGTTTTGGATTATAGTTATGCAATTTCACATAATAATCGATTTGTTGGTTATAAGGCAAAATCAAAGAAGGATCACAAACTTGTTGGAAAACCAAAATTATTCGACAATTTGGGAGAATCTAATTTTACAATGTTCAATGAGAAGAATGATAATTTAATGGATGATGAGATGGTGGCATGGTTGGATGATCAATTGGAAAGAAAATTCTCAATTGTTTATGTGGCCTTTGGAACTAAATTGGAAATTTCTCATGAACACATTACAACAATTTTGAATTTTATTGTAAAATCTGATGAGAATATTCGAGTTATTTGTGTTCATGAAGGACATGCCAAGTTAAATTTGTCTGAATCAGTTTCTAGTAAGATTCTGTTCCAAACATGGGTCAATCAGGAGTTAATTCTTTCACATTCGGCTACTTCAGTTTTTGTAACACATGCAGGAGCTCACTCACTATTTGAAGCAGTTGATAATCAGGTTCCAATTTTGACATTCCCAATATTTGCCGATCAATTTTCCAACTCTGTTCGTTCAGAAGATTTAGGATTTGGATTTGACATTTCTGAAGATATTTACAATCGAGATGAAAAGTCATTTGTCAAGAGCATGAAAACAGTTTTGAGAGATAGAATGGAAATTAAGAAGAGAATGAGAGAAATTATGAGAATTAATCAAAATGCTGCCAAGTTGAGCATTTCAACAATTCAAAGTTTTGGAGAATCATTCAAGAATGTCACTGAAATAGTTTCGAATAATGTGCTGACTGCTGGTGAAATTATCATTGATGTTGCTTTTGATCATTTGGATGAACATTTGAGAGATGTTTCCACCAAACTTTCTTGGTATATTCAACTTAATATTCCATTGATTTTCGTTAGCTCAATTGCTCTTTCACTTCTTTTCCTAACTTTCAGATGTTGTTTTGGAAGAATTAAGATTGAAAACATGAAAAAGAAATAAAACACTTTCTGATGAAAGTCCACATTCAATATGTGACACAAAATTGCTCGAATGATGTTGTTCATTCTAGGAAGAAGCATTATATCTTTAGGACATTTTTGAAGGAGAAAAAAATAGGGCTCAAACTGAGGCTTCTAAAAAAGGAAATACATAAAATTTTAAAAAAATAAAAAATGCTATATTCAAGCAGGATATCTAAACTACCATTATATGAAAATTGAACGAAAAATAAGGAATATTGAACTAGAAAATATAAAAATTGCTTCTCGAGTGCCGGAATA
>NW_003163255.1:20409-32864 GCF_000004985.1 Naegleria gruberi | reverse complement strand
ATTAAATTATAAAAACACAGAGTAATCACCGTGACGCTAAATTAACATTTAATAAACACATTATTATTGTAGTATTGTGTCTCCAATTCCTTGATAATTATTCATAACTGTAACTTCATCCAAACCACTCGAGAAATGATTAACAACCAAAACTCTCGTTCATACCATGGGTACCGGGAATGAAATTTCCAAATAAGGAATGACCGATATCATTCAACTATTACCCACACACTAACAAAACAAATTGAACCCGGGTCGCCAGAGTGACAGTCTGGAATGCTACCACTATACCACACCCGATTTACAATATTAATAAAAATTTACAAAATCAATATTATCAATCCAATTTAGCATTTTTAGAAATAGTAAAAATAATTGATTTTCAACAAAATTCAACTATTAGAAGAAATAAATTTTACAAAATCAAAGTTACCAACATCATAATACTCAAAGCTAATCCAAAAACTAATTGATTTTGACTTGCTCCACTTCTACCTGGAAGAATTGGAGAAGCATAAACTGAATAAGCATCCAAATCAACTCCTTCCATTTCCCCCTTAGTAGGAATTCCAGTAGAAATAAATACTTTTCTGAAACAAGAATAAAATCTCGAATAGGCATTTCTACATCTGGTAAATACTGAACTTTCTTCATCTACAAATTGACTGTAACCAAAACCACCAAAAAAATAGTACTCTTTAAATGTAATCCCCAAATTGAACACACAAGACAGCATATCAGTATAGGGTCCATAACATTGTAAATTGCTTGCACATCTTCCAAAACTATTTGAATAATTACCTTTACCTCCACAGGCACAACCTTCTCTAAATGGACAATCATTACTTGTTGAACATGGAATATTATTCGATCGTTCTGCACATCTCCCTTCAGGTGAACAATATCTGGTGTAACACTCATCGTCTTGCTTACAAATTCCATTAGTTACAGTACCGAAAATTCTTTGACATTTGTTGTTGTAACACTTTACAAATTGGGTTGTACCATATGCACAATCAGAATCCAAAACACAACTCTCTCCATAAGTTGCAATATTTTGACAAGTGAAGGTTGAATCAGTTGGTGAATTTTGACGACAAACAGTACCATCTTGACATCTGGTTGTTGAATTTGCACATATTGAACCCTTAATAAGTGGTTCAACACAAATCTGACTTCCATCACTCAAACTTTTACAATAAGATCCACTTTCACAATATTTGTAATTGAAAATAGTTGACTTGTCGTCAGTAGTTGGATTAAAGCAACTTTCACCCTTTCTTACACTCAATTTTGGAACACATTTACTCCCAGTACCATACGTTGAACAAATCGATCCAACTTTACAATCGTAAATAATTTTCGAGTACCTGTCAATAAAACATTCTTCTCCATCATTTTTTCTTTCAACTTTCAAATTTTGACATCTATTATTGATACATTTTGGTCCAATAATATCAGCCACACTACTTGAAATGGTTAGAGGAACATTACTTATACATTGCATGTCATCTACACAAGAATCACCTGACAATCTGATTTTTGGCAGACATTTATGATTAACACATTCCAAGGATGTAAAAAGACAATCAGAAGTGGATGTACATGAAATTTCTTTCTTTTGCTTGTAAATGGTAGAGAAGGGAAGACATGCTTTACCAAAATTGACATAAGAAATTGGACAGCTGTCATCCAAGGTGGCTGGAGTTTCGGTTTCTGAAAACAATGAACTGGTGCAATTTTGTTGGAAGGATTGCAAAGTAAAGAAGACTAGCAACAAGACGATTGTGAGTGTGAAATATTGTGTGGACATTTTTTTCGGCTGTCAGAGGTGGGATGGTGATATGAGAAAGATGAATTTGGAACTATATTCGTTCATTTAACCAATTTTTGTTGTTATTTAGAGGAGACCAATTAAAAATATTCGAATGATTGTAACCTAGTCAAAGTACAACTTGGAAGAAACCATTTATTGCGTTCAACTCTTGCCGAAACACTGTATATGTTTCCAACTTTTGCCCAAATTTTTGAAAGCAATTTGAATGAAAAGTTGTTTCACTTCTTTCCTAATTTGTTTTGCAAGGAAAATTGAAAAGATTTTCTTTTAGATTGAAATGAATTATTTACAAAATTTTATATTTACAAAGCTTCAGTTACTTGCACTGAATTATCAGAAGTATCGACATTGATGAAGAATGTCTTTGATGAATGTGGATTGTCCAACACCAATTCACATTCAGCTTCCTTGCCAAATTTTGGATCTAAATTAAAGCTCAATCTGGCTACTACCTTTTTACAATCTTGTGGAATTTCATCAATAGTTGGAGTGGTATACTTTAAAATCTTCTTTTCACATACCAATCTCATTTCCAGTTCTGACAATATTCTAGCACCCTTAATTGGTGAGGTCAATGAAACTCCAATCTTTCTTCTAATATTTCCAAATATTGATTTTTCTTCCTTTTCAGTAGCTCCAAGAGTAAATTCTGATTTCAATACATAGGATGGAATGGAGAGTGATAATCTTTCCATTATTCCATTAATGACATCGTCAGTCTTGGCAAAAATTCTCAGTGATGACTTTTTATCCTTTGGAGTCTTTTGCAAGTTTACAATCACCATTTTACCTCCCTTCTTTAAACACATTTCAGGCAAGTCACATGCTGGGCTCACTCTCAATGAGGTTCCCAAAACGATGGCCAAATCTGCCTTCTTGGCATTCAATTCTGCTCTATCCAATTGATCTTCAGGTAAATTTTCTCCAAAATTGATAATACTATCCTCCAATTCATGTCCACAATGTTCACACATTCTTCCAGTCTTGTGATCATGCACATGTTCTGCATTTCTACATCTAAAAGTTCTCAAATATTCACAATTACAATTTTTACATAGCTCAACATTGGTATTTCCGTGCAATTCTGAAATATCCTTTCTACTAAATCCAGATTTCACATGCAAACCATCCACATTCTGACTAGTCACATACTTGATCATTCCTCTCTGATACAATGTTGCAATGGCCATGTGAGTTGGAGTTGGGAGCTTAATAGTTGATGAAGAAGCTTTTGCCTTCATTCCCTTCTCTTTCATTGTCCAAATACCATTAGGTCCTCTAAAATCAGAAATACCTGCAGAAGTACTAATACCAGCACCTGTATAAAAGACAACATGTTTTGATGATTGGAGCAATTGGGCCAATTCATCCAATTTTTCATTCAAAATAGTTGGATCATCATAATATTCAGTAATATCTTCGGAAGAATTATTCTTGGTCATTTGTTATCGGGATGTGTTATTCAACAAGTTGTATATTTAACAATATATTAGTTATTGCTTTCTTTTTGTTTATGAAATTCTCTAAAATCTTCATCTCTAATTTATTAATTAATTCATGATGAGATTGAATTACAAGGTTCACCATCATGCAACGTATTTTTTCGTGTGAGTTCCGAGTTGGATTGAATATCAGTTGGTGGGAAAAACAAACTTCATCATTTAAGCTGATTCGAAAATTAGGTTAATTGGAATGGTTAATTGAAATAAAGTCTGTTATTCGGAAACACTCATTTTGGATTGGAGAGTGTAAACTTCTTTCCATCGTTGGAATTCTCTTGTTCTTTGTAACCGAGTGAAAGTGTCATTTAGATTTAACAACAAATCGATATATATCAAGTCCATTAATTGGGAAACTAGAATGGTTTCTTCCTCTTTAAGAAGTTCCTCAGTGGAATTTCCCTTTGATTTGGATTTTTGAAATAGTTCAATAATTTGCTTTCGAACATTGCCTGGAATATTCAATTCGTATTTTCCGTATGGTGTAAAGAAATCCTTCTCCATCTCTTCAATCAATTCCTTACTCAGTTTTGAATCGGCTCTAGTAAAATTAGAACTTGCTTGTTTCAACTTTTCGAAAAACAAGATATTCTCCAAAGAGAATTCCTTAGAACAATAATCCTTGAATAATTCGTAAAGATCCTGATTTGTCAATAGTAAATGATCCAATCTATCCTTTTCAGTGTTGAATTTCTTACGGTAGATTAGCTTTTTGATCAATTCTGCAATCAGTGCATTTCCTCCACATGCCAGTGTTGTGAAGAGTGAAACAAGAAAGTTGATATATCGTCCACTAATATCTACTAAACTTGAAGGCAGCAATGAAATAATGACAGTCCATATTCCGATTAGTAATAACATTACTAACAATATAAGTTCCAATCTCACCAAATATGGGTCATCAAAGAAGAGGAATTTCAAGAATCCCTTCTCCTTAATATTTCTACGGTTGTAAAACATATCAAATGATATTGAAATTAGTCCTAATAAACATCCTCCAAATAGGAATACCATGAGGAATATATTTCTGAATAAATCTAATTGATTATTATTAATGAAAAACATGGCAGCTCCATAAAAAGTAATGAAAGTTGAAATTGATGGAAGTACAACAAGTGAAATAATCAATCCAAATGAGGGACTTGCAACAATTTTGTGAATCTTAATGTTTGTACTATTCTTTACAATTTTGTACATGTTTCTCATGTAGACTAATCTTGCAACAGTGAAGGTGAACAATAATAAGTACCACAAGCTCAACTGTAATGAAACAATATGAAAAGCAACAAAGCAGTAGGAAGCAACATTCTTTGAGAAGAATATCATTACAATAAAAGAGAGGATTGGAGCATATGGAAGTGCCAGACGTTGTGTGAAAACCATTGACTTGAAACTTCCACTGATGAAGAAGGCAAAAAAGTAAATCAAAATAACTCCAACTTGTCCTATCGACCACAACTCATCATTATTGATATGATACTCTGGACACAGAGTAGCCGAGCAAAAGTGGCATGAAGAGGGAAGAAGAATCTGATTTAGTACACTAGAGTTAAATGAATGAATGGAATGAACGCTTGAGCCGCTCGAAAATTCATTCAAATATTGTGTTGTGAATGACAGACTTGTTCCTGTAACGTTCTGAAGGAGAATAATATCATTCTCTGTAAAATTTGAAATTCCGCTCAATAATCTCAAATGTTGATTGTCATAATAATCAGGTCGATGCTCGCACGAATAATTACCAAGAGAATACATAAACTCTTCATAATTTAAATAGTGTTTTGAAATGTCTGATTGAATATCAACATCTGAGGGGCATGATTTTCTATCAATTATTGTCAAATTCGAAGCTAACATTTGGAATGGATAAAAGTCACTCGGATTGATGTACTTGGCTGATGTCCTCTTCATGTCGTGCTCTCTGTAAATCCTAACAAAATATGTGAATTTGTATGGTTCAAGAAAGAGAGCATCGAATTCTTCGTACAAGTTTGACACTCTGCACAACTCATCAGTTAAATATATTTTCTTGATGGTCAATTTGGAATGATCCATGTGAAGAGTGCTAATCAGAGTTTCAAACAAGTTGAAGTATTTGTATTCAACTCCTACCATAAGAGGTTTCTCCAATTTATCAATCCATTCTCTTATGAATTGATTCTTGTTGTCACTGGCAGTTGCTACATTCTCGTCTTGTTGTGTTGCTGTATTTCCAAATTTTGATCTCCAAACAAATAGAGTAAAGTAGCTCTTCACTCCAACAATAAGATCATTACTCTTGAGAGAACTGTAACTAACATCAGTAAAGCACTTGGTTGAAAGTGTATCTTGTTGGAAAGTAATAGATGAACCGTAGGTTAGCACTAACAGAAGAGTGATAACAAAACTCAGAGTATGTGTCATTCTTGTAGAGGCGTTTGTTTCTGTTGACTTATGAAAATCCAAGCGTGACAATGAGGAAAAGTCCACAAAACGTGATCACTAGTTCCTTTCTCATAGACCTGTTTTGTAATTAACTGACATTTTCGAGTGGATAATGCACTAGAAGGTTCGTTAATGAAGTTTCATGTAGAAAATATATGAGATTCTTTTAAATCAAATTGAAATTTATTCAATCCAACAGAATTGAATAAGGTGATTTGGATGTTCCCATTATATAAGAAATTTGTTGAACCACAAGCTGGCATTAGACATACGAAGATAGAAGTCCAATAGATGAAGAATATTCTTAACACCTTTTGACAACTTGTTCAATTTAAAGAGGAGGTGTTATGGCTCTTGGATATTTTCCAAGAGATGTGAAAGTTGATTCTCAGTTATTGGAAGGATGTTAGTGATGCTGGGTGAACATCAAATACACATGCTCCACTTGTGAATTTCACAATGTTGATACTTTGTTGTAACGGCTAGTTTTAAACCACTCTTATTGGCTCACAATGATGGAATATTATGTCCAATATATTAGAGCGAATTGGCAAATATTGTTATTGTGTGTTACACATGATGTTCTGATATCAAGATTACGTTATATAAAACAAGTGCTCTTCCTAAATTTTCTAAAATCCAAAGCAGATGAGAAGAGGTACTTGATTTGAATTCCTCCATCAACCATGTGCTATTTGAATAGCTAGTCATGGTTCAACATTATTTAAATTGAATAATTCAAAAACAAAAAGGAAAATAAAAGAAAGCCTTTTCCAACAGCCTTTTTGGAACAGGACTCCTGTTCATAGAACTATTTGTGTAAATAATGGTGTATTTGTAAATAAATCCACCAATGAATTCGTTTCATCCGCTGATGAAGAACAAACGATTGGTTGAATGTATAGAGTAGACTCCCAAATTGATGTTCAATTCGTGCTTTGAAGTGGATGATAGAGTAGTAATTATTGATGATGAAGAAGTAGCAGCCTCTTTCAAGTCTTTGTTAGCGTCATCATGAAGGTTTTTCTTTGGTTGATGTTGTGGCTGCAATATTTTTCAGCTAAAATTTTCATTGTAAAACACAGCTAGGCAAAACCAACTTAAAGATTTGTTCGAAAAAAATACCTCAAAGTCAACACTGTACGTAGTCATTTTATTCATCAAGCAAAAACTTACTTCTACCATATTCTTTAACCTTCCACAACCAACTATTCACTCTACAACATATTATCATGTTGTTACTAATATCATAATATTCCTCTACATTCATCACAATAGAGCCAAAAAATGGTGAACTTCCCAAAGCAATTGAAGGCCTACTGTCAAAAGTGTGCTACTCACAAGGAACACAAGGTTACCCAATACAAGGCTGGTAAGGCCTCTCTCTGGGCTCAAGGTAAGAGACGTTACGATCGTAAGCAAAAGGGTTATGGTGGTCAAACCAAACCAATTTTCCACAAGAAGGCTAAGACTACCAAGAAGATCGTTCTCAGACTCCAATGTAAGGAATGTAAGAGAATCAACCAAAGAGGAATCAAGAGATGTAAGCACTTCGAACTCGGTGCCAAGAAGAAGACTTTGTAAATCTCTTTAATAAAACCTTTATAATCAAAATTCATAATGGTAAGAGTTGATATTGTTTATTTGATTATGACTCGATATTGTTCCAAGAGACTTGATAGTAATTCTTCTTCACTTGGTAAGTTGGAAGAAACTTGTCCATCCAACAAGTGATTCTCTTCCATCCAATATTTGTACTTGAGCAGCTTGCAATGGAAGAGCATAATTTCTGTGTGGAAAGTTGGAAATATTTGCTTGGTACTTGCTGCCATCTCACCCAAGTACTTTAATCCAAGGTTGAGGTAATGTCTTGCATCATTACAACAACAAGCATTCGTAGAAGTGGCATCTCCCACAACTGCGATGCAGAAGTAACATCCTTACGGTACTTCCACCAACCTCTTTCGAATAGCTTGATGAGCATCGTGACAAACTTTCCCTTCATTTGGAACAACAAGTAATGGTTAGGATGTACCTTGAGTGATTCAAAACCAGGATAGGAACCACTCTCAACATGTACAATGGATTGGCACAACTGGTCGACAATTTCCAACAGGACACAACAGTACTCCTCTCTTGGCAACTCATTCAGTTTTAAATTGTCTTCCGAAACTTGTTGTCCAACAGAAATCAACTCTTGATTCAGATGTCTCTCCATGTTTTGCATGAGCTCACTTTCAGGTGCCTCCCCTTCAATACTCCTTTCACAGTGTGTGCATTTCCAATATGAAATCCTTTGAATGTAAGCTTCATCGATTTCTCTCTGGTCGTGATTGAATTCTCTAGATTCATCATTCTCATAGATATCCTCAAACATGGAGAGTGCCTTATCATAATCTTCCTCATCAAAATCCTCAAGGTTAAAATCATTCTCTGAATCAAATGGTTGCACGCCCGAGTCATTCAAATTGACATGTCTCAAATCTGCCTTTGGTTCCTCACTCACATTGCAATGATAGATGGGTACAAGATAACCCTCAGTGCATTCAGACTCTCCACAAGAATAGGCTCTCACCATTCGATTCTCCTCTGTTTCACTCATGCATCTGGAACAACGACAGACGAAATATTTCGAGTACCACAACTCTCTTCTCCGTATACATGTTGGATTCATAATGTCAATATAACTAATGCACAATTCTTCTCCCTTCTTGACCTTTTTCACAGTTTGAACGAGAATGACATTGCCAGAGTAGGAATTTCTCGATTTCATATCATCAAAGGTCTGGAAGGAGCAATTTGGAGAGCATGAATGATCAAACATGGAAACCATTGGAAATAGTCCTGTTCCAATATCTCTAAAATCAGCACAACTATTCTCAGTATGATCCTCCCTATCAGATGAGCATGCAGGAATGAAAAAGGGAGAATCGAGACATTTGCTTTTCAACGATTCATGTTTGAAAAATTGGGAAATTTCCTCCATTTCCTTTTCTGCTGTATCAGCATTTTGTTTCTCCACTTCAATAATGTTATCCGATTGATGCCACCACCATCTGGTATGAGTGATACTGTGTGCATTTACAAATATTCTACAAAATGTGTCAATAATTAATTCCTCACCAATGACATTATCGAGAAAGATTCTCTCCTTGAGACATGATGAGGCTTTCTTGAATAGAAACAAGTGCTCTGGATAAATTTCATCCCTATGAGTTTCTAATGATAATAGATTATCCATCTTGTTTCTATCAAAATACTTAGAAGCAAGCTCATTACTCGAATTAAAATCAAACTCAAATTTCCTACAAATTCTGTAAACTAACAAGAGGAGTGAAAATTCAATTCCACACTCCTCAGCCATCCTCAACAAGTAATCATACATTGATTGTCCATCCATTAATTCATTCTCCTTGTACACTGTATTCCTCAAAAATTCACAACCTTCATCTCCACACAACATCCATTCATTGTTGCAATTACTTGTTGATTTATCACAACATGCCGATGAGGAATTGATTAAATCAGCATTAGCAATATTTTTCATAATTTTCTTCTTTTGACAAACTACACAAAAACTATGAGAATTAAAATTAATATTTGACTGATGCAATACACTTGCATAGGCCTTTTCAATCACCAGAATTTCTCCTTCATCAATATCCTCTCTTGCTCTAATAATTCTTCCTTGTTTTGTATACAACGATGTATCAGTATTATTATTCATATTAATATTGCTATTATTTAATTCTTCTTCTTTATCATGTTGATTCCGATCATTGTTTGAAGATTGAACCAACTCATTGATCCGAAAAAGTTCAATCTTGGGATTCATAAAATCAACGTCTTGTTGTTGAATCATTTTTTTTTGTTATTAAAATTTTTAAAGAACTATTGTATTGACATTGAAATGTTGATATTTTGTAATATTAATCATATGTACACTCGTTTTACAAAGGAATTAAGCTCCAATTTGAAATTCAGAGTTTTCATTTTTTCAAAGTAATTGTTGTGATCCAAGTTGAATAATAGGAATTAAGGATACATAATCTCTTCCAACTTGTCAATGTGCAAACACTCTTTGTTCCCTTCTTTACTTTCCCTCTCACATAGACAAAGTCTAGAAAGTTTCCCTTCTGGAATTTGGTTGACTTTCCCATGTATCCTAAAGAAAATTCAACACATTCCTCAAATTCATATCTTTCCACATTCTCAAAATAATATCCACTATTGAATTTGTAAGTTCCATTCTTGAAACAAAAACCGAAAGAATGTTCTCCAATAGTATCTCTATTAGCGGCATTTAGAACTGCTTTGAATGGAGAAAATCCATTCATGAATGAAAAGCCTTTCACCCAAATCTGATTATACTTTCTGTATCCAATGCTCAATTGATGTAGAACTGGTTCAATATGTGAATGATTCCCACTTGGATCGAACATTCCCATTGCCATATCACATGTCGTTTTGATCATTTGGGAGGGTTCATCCACAAAGAACAAATTAGGATTAATTATCATACATCCCTCACTAGTCACACTCTTATCAATGCAATGTGGAGCAAACAATTTCTCAGCCACCTTTGCAATTGGCATTCCAATATATTCCTCTTTCAATTCAATCATGAAAATTTTACTCTCTGCAGCAATTCGTCCAACAAATAATGAAACACTCTTCTCCAATTTAAAATCCTCAATCAAGACAATCACTTGCTTCTTTTCAATGCAATACTTGCTGATGGAAAATTTAATTTCACCACTGCGTTCTTTAGGATAATTAATTATCAATTTGTATCGTTTCTCAGACTTTCCTCCTTTCAATTTTTCAAACTTGACTTGAACAGCATTTTCATCACCTTCAGTTTCGAATTCCAGTTCAACTTGTTGTTTTCTATTCGATAGTGATGATGAAGATGATGAATTTTTATTTTTGTTGCTGTGATGAATCGAACCCGATGATGATCCAAACACTGAATCAAAAGTTTGACTCATTTCAGAGATCATTAGTTTGTGTTGTACGAGTTTTGCCATTTTTTAAAATTTGAATTTTCAATTTTTACAAAATGAAAGATCAATTTGGAATTGGAGAACTTTCTTGCAAATAGGCTGCGAGTGTTAATAAATGCAATGCCCGTGTATTTGTCATAGATTTGAAGAGGATAAGACAATTTCTAAAAGAGGAATATGGATGCCAATATTGAACATTAGATATTTTTAGAAAATAATATGTAATCGGGTGTGGTATAGTGGTAGCATTCCAGACTGTCACTCTGGCGACCCGGGTTCAATTCCCGGCACTCGAGTAATAATTTTTGATTCGTTTATACAATATTTGAGTTTTAATTTTTTCAGAATAGGAGGAATGATATGTACACTAGCTAAATATCAATTTTCAAAGCTTCCCTTCTTAAAACCACCGAGAAAACAATCAAAGATTTGACACTCTCATTTTCCTTAAAAATATAACAAGCTGTTCCAAGTTCCTTGCCTATCTTTCAAATTATTTCCGCTTATCAATCAAACTCGAAACAATTCTATTGGTTGATACACCTCCAATCTTTCAAAATTGTCTCCTTTCCACTCCCAATTTGCAACAAGTTTGAACTTTAAAATAGTTATAAATATGCACTATTCGAAACTTTAGAAAAACAACAACAAAACAAATATCTAAACAACTAAACTCAAAACTAATCAAAATGATGCTTAATTGTCAATTCAGTGATGAAATTCTCAAAACCTATGAAGAAATGAGAATGGGAAAGGGTTCGAATAAGGATAAAAAGTTTCTCGTATTGAAAATGCAAGAAAGTTCAATTCAAATCGATCAAGAATTGTCTCAACTCTCTTCATTGGATGAATTGACTGCCAATCTCCCACCAAAGAATTCTCGTTTCATTTGCTATCATTTAAGTTTCGAAATGCCATCCCAAAACGAAACTTGTCAAATCAGAGAAGGAACCAGAACCAAAATGATGTTTCTCACTTGGTGTCCAAACGAAACCAATGTTAAGGAAAAGTTTCAAGTTGCTGCCACTGTCAAAACAGTTAAACAAAAATTAAATGGTTTGAGTGCAACTATTCATTGTTCAACCAAGAGTGAAATTGATGAAAGGTCAATGATTGAAAAATGTTTAACTTTTATGAAATGAAGGAAATTGAAAAATCTGAAAATTCAATGTAAATAAATGTAAATAATAATGATACGGCTTTGAACGTTTGCAATGGTTGACTGGTTGACTGGTTTGTTTGGTTAGTGTTGTTTGGTAGGCGATTTTGCACCAATTACAAGAAGTTTACTATCTAATCTACCCATTTCTCAATTTAAAAAGAGTCATCTTTCCAATCTGTCGAGAAATTAACCTCAGCAGGGAATGTAAGAAAATAAATCCAAAGCCAAAATAGGACTTCAATTCATCATGAAAGGTAGAGTAAATTCTCAAAAATTACTATATAGCATCGTGTAATCTCAAGAATGAAGTTACAATTGTAACAATGCAGATTCAAGATTTTTCAATATAGTTTAGTTCGTTTTCGTATTTTACAAAATCAAAAAAAAATGCTCGATAAGCCAACCCACACCATTTCACTGATCGGGCAATCAGGCAGTGGTAAATCAACACTTTTAGGTCAACTCTTGTATCTAATGGGATATATTTTCAATGAACAATTAGAAGAAATTTCAAAAACTGCCGATCA
>NW_003163255.1:15718-18855 GCF_000004985.1 Naegleria gruberi | reverse complement strand
ATATCTTCTTCTCCTTCTTTCATTCTTGTTCATTATCATGCCATTTATGCTGATAAAAAAGAGGAAATATAAGGATGCTCCCTTAGTTGGTTGCTTGTTGAGTTTGTTATCAACAATTACAATGACACTGTATTTGGAAATACAGTTGTGGTCTCAAATAGTGATACTGGTATGGGGTTTATTTGCACTGGGTTATCATGTTTCAAAAATGTTGTAAAAGACTGCAGAAATAAGAGCCAATTTGAGTTCTAGCTCACCACCAACAGATGTTAAGTTATTTTAATGTAAGGGACCATGGTCTAGTGGTATGATTCTCGCTTTGGGTGCGAGAGGCCGTGGGTTCGATTCCCACTGGTCCCCGTTCCATTTTATATTTTGGTAAAACATATATTTTGCAAATATTGTTCCTCAATTCCTATTTCAATTTATTTTGAATTATTTTGAATTATTTTTGTTTTTATTTTATTTCAAAAAAAATGTCAATCAAACAACCGTTTAATTTCTTGGCCAATTTTTCATCATTACCTCCAGAAATTTATCAGCACATTCTCTCCTTTGCAATTGATCCAAAACTATTCCGATCAAAACATGAAACTCATTCCGATATTGTTTTTATAGCCAATTTTCAATCACTTTCCAAAAAGATTTCTCACTCGAAGGAAATGCAAGATTATTTCAATGATTTTTGGTGGAGAGTTTACGAATGTCAGGGGTCAATATCTAGGAAATCACTTCATGATTTGGAATTAATTAAAATTGATTTGATGAAGAGAGGAGAATTGCGGAGAAAAGTTATCCTTGCCAGATTTATTAAATTTCAAACGGTGAAAGGTACTTTAAAGAATGCAAAGAATGGTGCAGCTGAGGAATATAGAATGGTGGTGATTGGAGAGGAGGGAGTTGGAAAATCAGCTCTCACTATTTTTTATGTTGTGAATATCTTTGTGGATCTGTATGTTGTTATTTACACATTGATAGATTAAATTGGATTCAGATATGATCCTACGATAGAAGATTCGTATAGGAAAGTAGCACAGGTGGATAACCGAGTTGCTTTATTGGAAATTATGGATACAGGTAGGTATTTAATGAGATGATTGATTTGAAATTGTGAAATCATTAGCTGGTAATCAAGATTTTGAGGCTTTTAAACAGAATTATACAACATTTGGAAACTGTTTTGTTGCTGTTTGTTCTGTGGATAATTTGGAAACAGTGAAGGCACTCAGACACAGAGTGGAATACATCATCAAGATTAAGGAAAGACCAGTGAATGATACACCTATTGTATTTGTAATTAATAAGGTTGATTTATTGGAAACAAATAGAGACGAAACTTTGAACGAGTTCAAAAAGGAAATTAATTTAATTATTAAGGAATTTTCACTGTTGAATACAAGTATTGTGGAAAGTAGTGCCAAAAAAGGAGAAAATATTAATTTGATATTTGAGGAAGGTGTAAGAATGGAGAGATTTTATAGAGTTGATAGTTTGCCAATTTTACAAAACGTAATTTCCAAAGATTCAGCACTTCTGCAAGAAATTAAACCAAGCAAAAGGTGTTTTATAATGTAATTATTGTGGTATTTTTCTGAAATACTCAAAACTCCTTCATCACCAATTTCACTGATTATCATTCATGTCCAATATTATTTCCATTAATATTTAGATCAGTCAATTGTTTAAGTTGACTGATGTATAGAACTTCCAAATTTCAATATTATTCACAGGTTTGGTTAATTAGTTCATTACACTAAACATTAACCAATATTTGGTAAAAATCCATGTGTTTCTTCTAAAATTAGTATATCATCAAGTTAGTAAAATTTCTACATCTGAAAACCATTGAGAATTATTTAACAATCTTGCAAAAAGTCTTTCCTTATTGATTTCTGTTGTTTGAATAGCACATAAATGCCATCCAGCACAATAAATATCATTAATTCCAAATAAGTTTTTAGAAACAAGCCATGGCGTTCCATTACCTGCATGGACTATTCTATTCTTACACACAGTTCCTGTACTTCCAGTAAATCTACCAACTATAAGAATATGACTTTCTGTAAGAAGAGCAGTATAAGTAGATCCACATCCAATCCGCAACACTCTTGAATGATACATTGTTGGTGGAATAATTTCAACAAATTGTCTAACAATATTCGATTGATCTGGAAGCATTCCACATTGAGAATATTGATTGATTCCCATTGCATAAACTTTTCCATCTTGTGTGAGAACGACACAGTGATCAAATCCGCTTTCCAATTGTATGATTTGTGATTTGTTTTCAAAGGTTGTTTCCCTATATTTAAATCCTTGGTTGTGAGAAATAATCATGGCCAAAATGTAAATCTTATTATCATTTGTGACTACAGCATATTTTGATAGAAATCTCACATTATTCAGTTGACCTACCAAATCGCCGATCTCTGCTTTACCAATACAACCATCCTTCTCCACCAATAGTTCATACTCATCTTGCTTCCTAGTGAGAATATAGGCACAATCTCCAGTACAACCTCGAGATATGTCAATAATTTCCTTCTCGCTTTCCTTACAAAAATCAATTACTTGCACAAGATTTCTCTCATGATTATACACTACAATAGTCATATCCTTGAAAATGAAATAAAAATACGTTTGATTTGATCCAATCATTATCAGGTTTGGGTTTGGGTTTGGGTTTGGGTTTGGGTTTGGGTTTGGGTTTGGGTTTGGGTTTGGGTTTGGGTTTGGGTTTGGGTTTGGGTTTGGGTTTGGGTTTGGGTTTGGGTTTGGGTTTGGGTTTGGGTTTGGGTTTGGGTTTGGGTTTGGGTTTGGGTTTGGGTTTGGGTTTGGGTTTGGGTTTGGGTTTGGGTTTGGGTTTGGGTTTGGGTTTGGGTTTGGGTTTGGGTTTGGGTTTGGGTTGGGTTTGGGTTTGGGTTTGGGTTTGGGTTTGGGTTTGGGTTGGGGTTGGGTTTGGGTTTGGGTTTGGGTTTGGGTTTGGGTTTGGGTTTGGGTTTGGGTTTGGGTTTGGGTTTGGGTTTGGGTTTGGGTTTGGGTTTGGGTTTGGGTTTGGGTTTGGGTTTGGGTTTGGGTTTGGGTTTGGGTTTGGGTTTGGGTTTGGGTTTGGGTTTGGGTTTGGGTTTGGGTTTGGG
>NW_003163255.1:10829-13210 GCF_000004985.1 Naegleria gruberi | reverse complement strand
TTATTCAATGAAATTCATACAATGAATGTATTGATGATTGTTAGATTCATTAAGGTGAATCATGTTATTGTTTGTTTTTTTTGTATCAGTGGAAGAAACTCTGTTGTTGAGCGCTACTACTATTTATTCGATTTTAATTGTTCATGTTGTTCACAAATAGAAGGTTTGCTGTCTGTAAAATGTAAGCAAATCGTACATCCTTATCCAAATGAGTATGTAGTCACTCAAAAATGGAGATTGTGAAAGAACTAATTGATCAATTTTCTGATTTGGTGATAATTATGAGTGAACAATAATTTTCAAAGGCTTGTTAAAAAATTTGAAATAATTTGATGAACATGAGCATTAAATTGGATTCCTCGATTAATTTCCAATCGAGTGGTTATCTAACATTCTTGAGTTAATATGGTGAAAAATAAACTGATGTTGAAGAAACAAGGCTTGTTAAAAAAATATTTTGAATTGAATAATTTAGTGATAGATTTTAGATGGAGCACTATTCTTTCCAAATAATTGCTTCAATTTGGCAGATGCAACAAAAGCAGTATTTTCCTTCTTAAAAGTGGTCACCATTGTTCCTTTAGTGTTTTGTTGTGTAGAATTAATTTCATTGGAAATGTCGTGCAACTCATCAGAAATTTGTCTGGTTCTGAAATCCATTATCAAATCAATCATATAAACAATACCAATCACTATCAAGAAGCTTATCATGATCAAAAAGTGAGAAATTGATGAGGAATAGGAGAATTGTTTTGCATTCATTTGGTCAGTTCTTCTCAAAATAACAAGCATAACAAAGTAAGCAATAATAGAAATACCCAATGCAAATACAGACACCAATAGGATGGTATTATTCTTGAAAAGACGAATTCCTCTACTAGTTGCCTTTTCTAACTTTTGAGAAATTACTGCCGACATCCACTGATAGTAGTATCTGTACATTATATATCTAATACACACTACCATGTAAGAGCAAATAGCCACAGCAGTCAAACTTGTTGTTACAACCAAGCTAATACTATTGATAATGTTTGGAGTGTTATTGCTAGAGACTAGCTCATCGAGTGGCACATTAATAGTAGCTGCTTTAGAAGCAATACCAGTAAATGCCAAATCAACAAACAGGGCAATCAATCCAACAAATGGGAAGATGTATCTGCTTTTCACAGGTTGCATCTTTCTGAAAATGATAAGACCAACCATTACAGATACTATCAGCAAAAGTAGAATACCAGAAATGACAATCTTGAAAATGACCAGACCACTATCCAATGCCTTGAGAGCAGTGTTCTTGTTGGTAGGACTTGTTGAGTTTGTAGGATTGTTGGGATCTGTTGTTGGATCTGTTGTTATTGGATAATATTCCACAAATGCTGAAAAGCTTGTTGTATGATCACAAGAGCAAGTAATAAACTTGTCATCCTTGCCGACCAATTTACATCCATTTGTCCTCCATCCACTGGTTGTTGTATTATAGTATCGGCAAGTGAAATTTTGTGTAAAATTGCTGTTAAATATTGTAAGGTTGTTGAAAAATGGAAAGGAGAGTATTATTGGATTTTGTAACTCACTAAGAGGATCATATTCACCATCAACTAATCTTCTCAGCTCTACAATATTGGCAGCAGAACGTAAACCAGTGGTATTACTATCTGGTAGCAATTCAAAGTCGATCCCACTAGAATAGGTAACGAGTGTGAAATCAATATTGTCACTGGAGAGAAGAGATGATGGCACTTGGACTTGAGTCTCACCAAGTTGCATGTCTGGCTGATGAGAAACAATTAAATTGAAAGCACTATTTTCTACCTTGATTGTTGTTGTTGTTGATTCGAGTGCTCTAATAAGTGAGAGCAATGATGCTGATGAATAGATGGTATTCCTAATATTAGAGTTGTGTGAATTTCTTCTTATTGCACTAGCATTCACACTCAAACCAGAACCCAACAATATGGATGAACAGTTGAGAATATCACTAGCAACACCTCTCAACACATTGGTATCATTGATTGTATTGGTTCTAACTTGGTCCAAGAGAGGAATGGACATGTTCAATAAACCTTCAGAGATGGATACAACCAAATCATCCTCTTCCAATGATGTTGGTCGCTTGGGTTGTTGTCTACGAGAGGTTGCCAAGTAGGAACTGGATAGATGGACATAATCGTCCACATCTGCCTTGTTCAATTTCTTCTTTAGTGATTGAACGGCAGATAATACCTGACTCTTATCCAATGAAACAATATTCAGCAGCAAATCTCGAACATTCACAATGGTAAACTCCTCGAGTTCTTGTTGGGTGAGAAGAATTGCTTGGGCTGAATTGAAGACAACAACTTTGGACGAAGTAGAAAATACCAATCTTCCATACACGTAAACAC
>NW_003163255.1:9990-10779 GCF_000004985.1 Naegleria gruberi | reverse complement strand
AAACATTTGAGTGGTGGTGCTGAAAGGTCTAGCGCTTCCTGTGGTGTGATGGAGGAAGCATGTGGTGCAATATCTTGTTGTTGATGTAATTTTTTATTCTTGTTGCTGATGTGTTGCTTGGTTAAAAGGCGGGAAGAATATTGTGAAGAGCTCTTGGTTGTGTTGGCAATTGTATTGCATGTGAAGCAAAGAAGAATAATGAAACAAGCAATCGTTAGAAGAAATAGTTCAGTAGAAATCAAGGAGGTGGAATATCGTTTGTGAGGAGTTGATGTTGTTGGCATGTTTTGAAGTTTTTTTAGTTGGTGTGTGGATTGAGTCCAACCAGCTTAAAATCTGGATTTCATGCCTCACTGTTTGATGCCATATTGTGTTGAAATGTGACATGAAAGAAATCAAGGTATTTCCCAAATTCCTCTTAAGGGCTCCATGTTCACAATAAAATCAACAGAAATGTTGCAATTTCAGACAAGTGTAAAGAATTAATACAAAATCGAATAGAATTTACAACTGGCTACTGAACTACTTATTCTTTAATATTTCCTTGGCTAACAAGACGCTAGTCTTCCAGCTTCACGACAAGGATATGTTTTACACCTATTGATGACCGTTAAAATTAAACTGTAATACCTGCAATGTTTAAATTATTTCAAAAGTTGGCGCCAATTTCTAAATTAATCCATCTCCATTAGCTCTACAGTCATAAACATGTACGGTTTTCTTAGCGATGCGAAATCTATCCGAATTGACCTTAATTTTCATTTACTGTACGTCCTTGCTTGAAAAATA
>NW_003163255.1:4885-6186 GCF_000004985.1 Naegleria gruberi | reverse complement strand
ATGGTGAGAGTAGTGGATAAGAATTCCATCATGAAAGATGAAGGTAAAGTTTTTAAATATTTACATATTTTACATTTTTAATTTGCAACAGTTCTTGGATTTGTAATGCTTCAATTTTTTGGATTAAATTTAAAGGTTGGAAAGTCATTAAGAAGAACATTTCCTTTGATCGATGCTAAATCAGGAAGTATTGAACTTATTCTTGAAGCCATCCCAAGTCAACCATTTAATGATATTGCCACAAATCAAAATAGAGCAATTTCTGAATTACATGACAATGCATTCATGACAGTTGGTCCTGTAATTGGTACAGTTACAAGTAGAAGTGCAAGAATTTTGGTCGAGTGTTCGAAACCTATTCATTTAAACATGGAAGTTTTTGGAGTTTGTGAGAGAAGTCATTTCAGTGTTGAGGATTCGTTTTTCAAGAAGAAATCTAACAGTGCTCATTCGAAAGTATTGAATAATTCACTCATGAAAATGAAGAAACAAGGCATTTGTTTCCAAAAAACAGTTTCCATTGAAAAATCGAATATTCCTTTCGTATTTCAGTTAGATGGATTGAAACCTGACACTGTTTATAGAGTTGAGTTTACTAACATTTGTAATAGTGAAACTCGTGTTGGAATTATCAAGACAATGATTGATGAAGAAAAATTAGCTCAAATTCCAGATTCATCTCACAAGTTGACCATTAATTGTGTGAGTTGCAATTTTATTGAAAAGAGAGAACCTGAAAAAGATACTTGGGAAAGAATGAATGAACAAATTGATAACACAGATGTTCTTCTTCATATTGGAGATCAAATATATGCTGGTATGTTATTTTACTCCTTAATTGACAAAATTCATATTTAATGATTTATTAGATTATGGACATAATGCATTTGATGAAGCAGTGAAAATTTGCAATTCAAGAAATAAGGTTAGTGAAGAGGAAGAAGAACTCATTAAGGAAGAGTTCAGAAAGTATCACAGATTCAATTGGAATCATATTGCAACTAGAAATATTTTGAGTCAAGTCAGTAATCAAATGATTCTTGATGATCATGAAATTAGAGATGATTGGGGATCTAATTTGGAAGATCAAACTCCAGGCAGTATTCCTTATTACATTGGTTCATTGGCTAGAGAAGTTTATTGGGAATATCAAAGAAGTTTGAGATGTGACGTTTCTAATAAGGAAGAACTATTCAAAAAGCATGAAGCATATTATAATATCATTGGAGATACTGGAATTTTAGTGTTGGATTTGAGAGCAGCTAGAAGTTTCCTGAAAATCAAACAGGAAGCAAACTCAA
>NW_003163255.1:0-861 GCF_000004985.1 Naegleria gruberi | reverse complement strand
ATGAAAGTTAAAATAAACTTGATATTCAATCTCTACACATCGAATGGAGCATTTACATGTATAATTTGTTGATTGAAGTGATGTTTTTGATAGACTTTGTCTGACCTGTCCATCTTTAAATACCTCTTTGTAAAATCAATATTTACATTCCCATGGTACCATTTCTGATTCTTATGATATGAAATGGGTTTGGGTTTGGGAGACTGTAGGGTAAATCCATTACCCAAATTTAGTTGTCCAATTGTTGAAAATTGACTTTTACCAATATCATACTAGACGTTGTGCACTATATAATAAAAAAGAAATGGAATTTTAATTCACTGTACTTATTCAGAAAATCAACTCTGAAAACTAGTGTTTAACTTTTATTTTTCATTTCTTAGTAATAAGTATGACTTGGAACACAATCATTTCAAATATGATAGATACACATATGAGTTGACTATAATCATAAAAATATTTGAAAAATATAAAGTCTAGAAAAAGTTATAAGGCACTGCTTAAAACATAAAGATTTTTACCCTGTTGGGTCTGAAATTTCAAAGTTGAGTTGGGTTTGGGTTTGGGTTTGGGTTTGGGTTTGGGTTTGGGTTTGGGTTTGGGTTTGGGTTTGGGTTTGGGTTTGGTTGGTTTTGGGTTTGGGTTTGGGTTTGGGTTTGGGTTTGGGTTTGGGTTTGGGTTTGGGTTTGGGTTTGGGTTTGGGTTTGGGTTTGGGTTTGGGTTGGGTTTGGGTTTGGGTTTGGGTTTGGGTTTGGGTTTGGGTTTGGGTTTGGGTTTGGGTTTGGGTTTGGGTTTGGGTTTGGGTTTGGGTTTGGGTTTGGGTTTGGGTTTGGGTTTGGGTTTGGGTTTGGGTTTGGGTTC
>NW_003163256.1:258635-260018 GCF_000004985.1 Naegleria gruberi | reverse complement strand
CGACGCATTTTTTTATATTAGTAATACATCATTGTTTTAGAAGTTTACAATAAGAATGTCCTCCATCTATTTCCGATCCTTATTAGTCTCATGATGATTTTCAAAAGAACGTTATTGGTTAATTCAATAAATCGTTCAGTTACATTTGTTGTTGTTGAGAAGTGATGTAAGGAATTTCTCGAAAATTTGTAATATCTGGTAATGTTGAGTTTCTATTCGAAAAAGAAAAGATTATTGAACTATTTACTGATCCAATTAGTCTATTCTTTTCAAATAGTTTCATTGGGAATACTTAATATCAAAGGAAACAATGCCATAATACCATGTTTGCGATGAATTTAAATGAAAATATTGAAAAACTCTATATTTCATGTTTCTGAGAAAGAAAATACTTCAATTTATTTAATTGAATTGGAATTGAAAACTTCTGCACTTTCTTGTTTATTTCAAATTGGTCTCACACCCAAACTTGTTCATCCTTTGCAAAACTCTCCTCGGAGTTTTCACAAAACAATCGGCGAGGATCGAAGAAGAAAAAAACGTTTCACACACTCGCTCATCATCAATTCTCTTTCTCCTAGTTATAGAAGCGAGTTGAAAACAAAACCTTCCATCATCACATCACAACACAATATTAAATTTTTGAAGAGAGAGAAAATTATCTTGTTTTGAAATATTTATTTATTATTATTATTATAATTTTGTTATCATAGATAAATATATATACATTTTAGAGGTTTGAAATGGCTCCGCATCAATATCATTTCAATACGATGGATTCGTCCGAAACTACTACAGGCTCATCAATTATTGTTTCACCAACATTTGACCAAGCCTTTTCATATCAACCATCTGCAGGAATATTAATTAATAATAATAGTAGTAATCACCATGGTAATAGTGTAGAACAAAATGGAATGTATTATTCTGCTCCTAATTATGATGATATTCAAGCAGGATCATATCCACCAAAATCTAAAAAGAAGTCATTGTTTAGTAAGATATTCAATAAGAAAAATCATGAAGACCAAGAAGAAGAAGTTGTCTTCTTTGATTCAACTGGTCAACGAGTTCCAATAGATACAACAAGGAGAACTGATGAAGGTTCTACTCTTGTAGTAAATGATATGAATCATGATTATTTTGTACCAAAAAAGAAATCAACTAATAGTTTGGAAAATGTAAATTCAATTAATACTTCAAATGAAAATTTACCTGATGAGGAAAAGGAAGCTCGAAAATTGAAGAGAAAACAGAGACAAGACAAATTATGGAAGGAATTAATGAGTATGAAAAAGACAGGATTATTTTTCTCAATTTGGAATTTAATTAATGATGTTATTAGCCCAGGTACTGTCAGTATGCCTCAAGTAGTTGCATCCA
>NW_003163256.1:225699-227285 GCF_000004985.1 Naegleria gruberi | reverse complement strand
TACAGTAGTAGAGGTAGTAGAATTCGAAAGTAAACTATCATCAATAACTTCTCCTCCCATAATTGGCACAATTCCAAGTCCAAGTAAACAAAATCCTGAAATCAAAGCAAAAATACAGGATGCAATACTCAACCATCCCATTCTAAAACATCCATTACAATAATTTAAAGTGTGTCGTTGATGATCCAATGAGGTTAATTTTTCCTTTGTTGTAATAAATTGCAAAATTGCTCCAACTATTAAACATATGGATGGTATCACAAGGGATGCTGTGAAAATATATTTTGTAGGAGGAAATATTCCTGTTTCACTCAGGGCAGGCAAATGTTTAGAAACACTATCTGGTGCTGTTAACAAGCTCAAAACTATACAAAATAGGAGAGAAATTGCTGTCAAGACAACAATGACAGGAGGAAAATATTTAATCTATCAATATATTAAATACATGATAATACATTAAAATTATGAAAATAAGAGTTGAATTTTCCATTCCGACACAAAGATAATATTTAATCATCATTTTGAACAAGAAAAAATCGTACCTTGATGAGTGTTTTCATTTTTTTGATTTTTTCAGTCGTGATTCAAAGGATAATTAGAAGGATAGTGGAAGAATTGAAAGTCTATTTTCAACTTTCTAATTGTTTGATACTAGTAAATAGAAATGAAACTTTACAATCTTTGAATCCATACAATACTGTAGAACTGGAATCAAGCATAATTACCAATTAGTGTAATTAGTAAGAAATCAATTGAGTACGATATCTTGTCTTATCATTCCACTGTTGTAATCTGCTCCAACTTAAGTTTCCATCATAATGTTGCAAAGTACTGTTATGCAACATAATGAATTGAATATTAATATTAGTAATAATTCAGATTTAAAGTTATTCAACATGTCTTAATAAAGTATTTTGTTAAATCCTAGAATTTTTTATCTGAAACAATTCCTGTCTGGAGGTTATTTCACTATCGGTAGGAGACACAGGCGAAACATGTGATAAGGTTAATCCTTTCTGAATCCGTTCAGATCCTGTTGAATCGAATGCAGTCACAATGGTTGTCAAATCTTTTGAATCTCTCTTTTCGAATAATTGTTGAAATTCCTTCACAGGTCCATATAAATATAAATACAGAACTACAAGGACCATTATTGATATATTGTAACATATATGAAATCCACTCATCATAAAATGATCCACCATTGATAATGGAGTGAAAATAAATCCAATAATCTGAAAAACAGAAGTTAGTGTAACTACAATAATGATACTCCACACTTTCTTGAGGGCTCTTGTTTTCAAATCATAACTTTCTTTCAATTGTGGTGGAGATGAGGAAAGTGTCATGGCTTGTTTTCTTCCATTAACAAGTGTTTGCAGCATTAATTTCCCACAATACTAATTGATTTTGTTCAAATTTTAAATAATTAGAAACCTACATGAGTGTTTATCAGGAGCATACTGGAAGCAACTCCTACCAATATAGCAGAGGCAGTAAATAGACAAGTCAGTATGGTATTCAATATACCAAGATTTCCATAAACGTAAAAGAAACCTCCTAATACTAAAAATCCACTCAGAAGA
>NW_003163256.1:217588-225649 GCF_000004985.1 Naegleria gruberi | reverse complement strand
TAATGATAGCAGATCTTGGTGATTCTGAAGGTGTCTTTGAAATATATCCATAATCATCGAGTAGAAATGAATTATTGAGGATATTATTACTTTCATCCAATGTTGTTTCTTCAGGTCTTTTTAGAGGAGTGAGAAATATTTTCGAAGATTTGAGTGCTTTCTTAGCAAAGGACATGGCCTGTGGAATGGTTTGTTTCTTCTCCTTAACTGATTTTTCAATGCTCATAATTTTACCAAAATATGGATCCACTTTCAAAAGGGGGAGTATGCTAACCAGTTTCTTCACTCTCCTATATTCCTCGGCGTCAATCTCTGCTCTTGCCATAACTTCTTGTCTTTCATTTTCTAGAATGACATAGTGTATTGCCTTGTTCAGTGTGGTAATATAGTACCTTTCGTTTTTAAATGCTGGCTCGAGTGGATCCACCATTGGTTTTCCCTTATTAAAAATTGCATGCATGGAAATGTTGCAATCATTGTATGGTTGGTTTTCACAAATAGAGGTCACAATTCTATACACCTTAATCATGGACTTGAGCCATCGTTTCTCTATAATTATATCGTGGTGGGAACTGAGGTGGTGATTCATTATATCAATAGCTTGAAAGAGGTAGTATCGACTAGGAACCATCTGTTTCGTCTCAAATAGTGCCACACCATAATTGAAGGTATTAAAGCACTTATTAATAATTATGAAATACTCATTGTCGCAAATGAATGTCAAAATTCTATTGAAATAATCTAGCAAGCTTGTTTGTACAGAAGTGCTTGGAATTTGGTTTTTGTACAAAAAAATGTTATTTTCAAAGCACTCAATTGCTTCCTCATACTTCTTGCGAAAGAGACAACTAGTGGCATACGTTTGCAAAATATATTGAGCATAAATGCTTGTTCCTGTTTGACTGTACATTTCATAGGCTTGTTTGGAATATTTGTACATCATGTTATATTTTTTTCTTTTTTTGTAATAATTACACATGGCACTGCTGAATAGAGATGTGAAATAATCTTTCAATTGGTCGCTCTTGAAGTGTTTCAGCATCATTTCTCCAACTTTCAATAGTTCCATGCTGTTGTGAAAGCTCTGGTATTGAGTTGACAAAACAGTTGAATAATTCAGAATGATAATTGAAAATAGAGATAAAGATAAATTCAGTTCATATCTGTCCTCTGTTGTGTCGGTAAACATGGAAATCTTTCGTTCTATCAAAATTTGAATATTCTTCAAACACTCTTTAAAGTTGGCATTAGAATAATCCATAAATGATTGATTCAGAAGCTCAATATTTGTTGGTTTCAATTGTTTTATCCTCACACTTGGTTTTGGAGGTTGAAAAGTGAAAGTACCACTATTAAGAGAGGATGAAGGTGAAGGAAGTGATTGAATCTTGTCAATTTGACCAGCATCAAACTTTTTCTCCAAATCCAATAACAATCCCCATATAGTTTTATCCAATGAAAAGTATGCATATCCATACAGCCACAATGGTTCAACAGCACTAGTGTTGGGCTGTGAAGAGTTGTCACTCATTGTTTCAGAAAATGTCTTTTTCTCTCCCTTGTTGGGAGATGCATTCATTCCATCAGCAGCTGAATGTTTCACTGTTGATGGAGGATGAGGATGATGAACGTACCCACCATTTCGTGGAGATACCTGTACAGTCGATGATTTGTATTGTCGAAAATTCCTCATCCTTCTTATGTTTAGCTATCTATACAATATGATACAATTTCTACACTCCTTCTTCGGGATGTAGTTAATAATTTAAACAATCTTCAATAATTCACAATGATATACTCTCAGAGTTTCCTTAAGAAGTGCCCGATCAAGAATGGTTCAACCTAATATCCTTAAAAATTACTGTAAATTTTCTCTGTATGTGGTTTGATGGTGAAGGAACCCGTACGAGGCTTTTTTGAAAGTACGTTGGGAGGTTACTTTCACCCTAACTTTAACGAGTACAGGAAGAGAGGTCGCTTGCGTTCTTTGAAAAGTAAGCTTATTGTACACTCTATCGATTCTGAATCCCAATTAATCATTGCCTATTATACTTTTTCAATTGACCAATTTGGACTTGAATAAAACCCAAAATGTAAAGATTAAAGTGGATTCAACTTGGAATGTTATTACAATGTTTTCAATAAATATTCAATTGTCATTACAATGTAATAATTAAATATAATATTACAATAAATATTTCATTAAATTTATTATTCAACACATTACAATAGAAACATGTCATTTCTGTGTACAGGAAGGTATTGAGGAGAACCACTAGAAGAACCACCAGTAACAGCAAAGCAAGGAATGGCATCAATAGTGGAAAGATGATCCTGAATCATGATTGAATTATCCAACAAGTTTAATAATTTCCATCCTCCTTCCTTTTGTCTATTTGATGATGATGATGTTGATGAGATGATGATGAGATGATGATGTTGATGATGAGACGACGAATTATTGATAATAATATATTCATGTGGTGGTGGTGGTGGTGGTGGTGGTGATAGTGATACAATCATTAATCATTATCATGACATGAAACTACTTACCGTTTAACAATTTGAAAAATACCCTTGGAAAATTTAACAATATCTAAACATTATGAGTGTCAGCAACCTTTGAAAAAAAAAGATACAAACCATGTTCGTATTGGAAGTGTGAATTGTCTCACCCTTTTCAAACTGGTCATTTGATGAATGGACCAATTCTCCAAAGCCTTATGATCCATGTTGGCCTTTCCTCCATAGATGGAGGAAGTAAGAGAGCCCATCAAATCCTCCAACATGAACGTAGAGTTTGGTATAGAGAGGGCCCAAATTCCATATCGATCTTGTTTTAAAACAATCAATATTATATGAAATTGTTGCATTCTGAATAACTAGTAGAGTACTTACAATGGAAAGTGAAGAACAGTATGAGAGGCCATTGTAATATCCTCCTCACCAAATTCAATTTCCACACTTCGCAGCAAGTTGAATGCCATTTGCAATAGACTTGCCTTGGCTTGCTCACTCTTCTCACTAGGATTCATGATGAGTCCTATAAAAGTTTCGACACTTTTTAAAATGTTAAAGTGGTTTTCAGAAATAATATTCTTGAAAACATCCTTACAATAGGCAAACAACATGTAGTATTCAATAGCTTTGAACTTTGCAGCCTCATTCAAGGAACGAATCTCTCTGTGATACATGGATGGAGTTTCAATAAGTTTGATGCGTTCTTTCAATTGTTAAACACCAAGGGGTTGAGTTCATATTTTTCCTTCACCACAATACTTACCATCAATGCTGGGAATTAAAGTCTTGTACAATGAACAAATATTCTTCAAAATCTTTTTACAAAGACCCTCTAAAAGATTGTGCAAAATATCACAGGCTACCTGAGTAGTCCATCTAAAATAGCTGAGCTTGAGGAGAATTGAAATGCCAATCACACCATCGAAGGAAGAAATCTCATTTTTTTGCAACTTGCAAAACTGTGGCATCATGTTATTCCAAACTCTATTGACTCCACTATTACAACTCGAATTTCCTACACAATACAATACACCAGTGTTTTCTCCCTTCTTTTCTCCTGTATGTAGACACCATCTACAACCACACAGGCCCGAGTGACCATTGATTTGCAAGAGATCTTTTGCAGCAACCAAATCGACAATCATTTGAAAGAGGCGAACCTAGTAACAAATCCAATTATTTGTTTCACATGTATATAATAATAATAATTGGCTTGTTGTCCAATGAATCACACAATCAACTTACTTTTAGAAAGAATTTACATCCTCCCTTGGTAACAATAGTCAAACCCTTGTCCAATTCATTGAGTTCATCTATAAATTTGGACAAGAGTATTTGATAGGGTATTTTGTGGTTTGCATATGCTGCCAATGAAGTCAATGGATAGGAAAATCTGTGTTTCAATCCAATCTCATTTATCCAAAAGAAGAGAGGATTGATGGATTTAGAGTTGGACTTGTTGACAGAGCCACCATCAGTGCCAGCACTAATGGTGAGGCAAATAGTGTTGGGATCATCTCGAATGACCCACTTGTCTGTAATTCTCTTATACTCGACCCCATCAACACAGTCCTTAATGAAATGTTTCTGGCCCACTGTAGGAATGTTCGTATCAGTAGCTGCAGATAGGTGTGATTGGAATCTTCTCAAGCCTACCCTATCAACCATATTCGATATGCACGAGGCAATACTTTTAGTCCAAAAGTGTTGAATATTCTCCTTGTTCAATACACCCTCAACACTACACTGCTCGCAGGAACAAGCCTTCAGAGTTTCACCTTTAATAATTGTCAAATGCTTTGAACAATAAAACACCTTTTCATACTCATTGTTGACATTGTGAATTCTACTGATGAGAGTATCTAGGGTTGGAATCTTTTTTCCAATCGCCGAGTACTTGTTAAAGAGATCAACTATTCGTCTCATGTTAACCTTTGAAATGTTGGAATCGGTATAGAATGATAATAAATCGAACAATAGATCGGATAGCTGGTTATTATTGCCAATAGAGCAATCCTTTTTCTTTGTTAGTTGCTTTCTTAGTGTTTTCAGTGAATTCTCTCTCCAAACTTCCATGAAATCAAGATTATCTAATAATTCATCGTCATGCATAATGTCCAGTCCTCCTAATTCTCCATTTGATATTGATGATGATGGTGTTGATGCTGGTGATGATGATGGAGAAGCAGGTAGTGATGAATTATCTATTGGATGAATGGGTATTTGTTGAGGTAATGATGGTTGTTGTTGTTGAGGCTGTTGAGGCTGTTGTTGTTGTTGTTGAGGACAATTGAGTTGGTAATTGATAGAGTTTGCTTGCATATAAGCATTCAGATCCCTAATGAAAGTTGGAAGATAGTCTTTGGTAATCTGTTCTTGATGCCTATCAAACAATCTGCAGGGTTGAGCATTGCACTCTCCATTGATGATATTAAAAGAAGAAATATTCATATGGTTGGGGCCATCACGATTCGGCTGTTGTTGCTTATTCGTACTACTCCTCTTGTAAACGTTGTATGAAGTTGATTCAGACCAAGCCTTAGAATGATTGCTCTTCTCTTTCATTATGGTGAAAGTGTCACTTGTTGTGGAGTTGGTGTTTTTTTTAAAAAATGTCTTCACTGCATTTCGTTCAGTTCGATCCGAACCAAACTAAAACAAAGAGAGGTAAGAAGAGAAAGGCTAGCCTTCCTACACCTGCCACAATATCATCATCTCAACAATTTCAATTCCATCCTCCTACACAAACATCACAAACTATTACATCATCATCCACTGTTGATCAACAAATTCAAGTTGTACAACCTTTAAAAAAGGCTAAACCATTACCATGGAAAGATGGTCTGAAAGCAAGTGATAATCAATCCTTCACCAAATTAATTGCAAATCTAGAGCACACTAATTGTACTGTTAAATTGTTGGAAGAATTGAAATTTAAAAGTGACTTTTTGAAGGCTTTCATCATATCATGTAGTAAATACAGCTCTACTAGTTTGTCATACTCTGGCAACAAGACAGCTCTGTTAACCACCATTCTAGAACACAAGAGTACAATCCTCAGTCATAAGGATGAATTGAAAAGCTTTTTGGATAAGGACTCCTTTGTCAAAGCAAACTTAATGACAAGAAATCAGCTCACTTCAACCCCTTCCTTTGGTACCAATGTATGTTTGGGTATAGAATTGGATAAACAACTCGTTCATATTGCTAATGGCTACACTATGACTGGGTGTGATGAATCTGGCAAAGTTAGAGTGGTAATTACATCACTGGTACCAGATTGTAACAAGTACTACAGTGATGAATTGCTTCCCAATCAAATAGAAGATTGGAACCTGTCCTGCATGAGTGTTAATTATGAGGCAGCCACCAATAGAATGACCTTTACTCAATTCCAAAACAAGTTTCAAAATGAAAGTGATGAAGTTGACAATAGTGTCATATTTGAAAATAAGGTTACCACTTCCATAGTTCCTCATTTAAGTTCATCATCATCCAATGTGAATCCATCAATGTTGAATAATTCCACAACTCCAAAAGATGTTACTTGTCCTCAACCTTTGATTTCACAACAGACCAATAATAGAGAGCAACCAATTTTTTCTACTGGTAGTGTTGGCAGTACTGGTAGTGCTGGTAGTGCTGGTAGTGCTGGCAGTAGCAGTAGTAGTAGTAGTAGTAGTAGTAGTATTACTGTCGGTGATAACATTAGTGGTAGTTCATTTGTTGATGAAAATCAAGTTAGTTTCCTTGGCTTGATGAATAATCCTGAAACTAGCCAATCATTTAACCAACCAATGTTCAATAGTCAACCAATGTTTGTTAATAGTTATCTTTTGCAGCAACTAGCAGAGAAGGATGCAGAAATTAAGCAATTACAGGTAGAATTGAAGGCTGAAAAGAAAATTCACAAGCTTTTCTACAAGCTTTTTACAAATTATGTAGATAAGGTCAAGAAAGAGTACAAAATAATATCTCAACCAGCTGAAATTAGATTGGCAGGAAGAAGAGTTCTTTTCACTTCCGAACAAATGGGATTCCTAGCCAAAACCAGGCAACCTGGAGTTGCAATACGATTCATTTGTAAACAATTCAACATAACCAGAGTTAAGAATGCGTGGAAAGAAGATTTTGAACATATTCTCGACCATTACTGTTTTAAAGTTGTCAAGACAGATGATCAATGGGAAAATTTCAGAGACAATCAAAAGAGAGATGTTCAACAAGTTGGAACTGCTGATGATGAATTTGATATCATTCCGCTGCTTAAATAACAGGATCACTGTTCTTGGATATTATTAATTACCAACTGACTACTACTATATATTATTCACTGTATATTATTATTATTATTATTATTAATTATTATTATCTATTTTATCACTATTATTCAGCATATTATTATTATCTATTTTATCACTATTATTATTATCATTATTAGTACTGTATATTATTGTGATCATCACAATCCTCTGTTTGTTCTGTGTGGTCGCGACCAAGACACAATGATGATGGTAAGATGTGTGCCGATATTTTTTTCAAGTTGTGAATCACACGACTGAAGAATATTCTCTTTGTAAACTGTTATTTGTATAATAAAGTGTATTTATCAATTTACGGAATCACATATTTGTAAAATTCAAATGCCAATACTCATTTTTGGATTTTTGATTGAATAATACATATTGAGATTGACAAGAATGGTTTTTCAAATTGCCAATACATAAATAGATGATCATCACAGCGTACTTGTTCAACTAAACTATAAAGTTAGTGTGGAGAGGTTACTTTGGTTCGTACTTTAACAAGTCAGCTAATAAAGCCTCGTACGGGAAGTGAGGCCTTTTTTTTGATTTAGAAATTCCTGAATAGTTTATCGTCAGTGATTTTTTTGGATTGAGATGAGATGCAAACATGAAAGTTGCATTCACATTAGAGATTAATGTGAGGTATTGAGAATATTAATATTATTATGTGGAGCTTTGAGTATGAATTCTTTGTTAAGGGTGAAATTGAAATATATATTATTATTTGAGATTAATTCATATTGATAATCATGATGATGATGAAGAAAGATATTAATTGGAAAGACATGTTCTTTCCATTTGAGGCAAACATAAACTTAGAATATGTATTGTTGTAGCATGATGATGCTGTCGGTATTCAATTAATTTAAAACTCTAATAATAAAAAATGAAATTATTGGCCATTCACGTTCTCTACAAGCCAACAACAGCAAATAGCAAATCAGTTATTTTGGCCGGCTATGATGAATTATCTTCATTCGGATTCTTTCAACGTGGTACTGTTCGTGAATATGTTGTATTTATTACTAGATTATTATCGGATAAAAATCCTCCAGGAACAAGACAACAAATTGTCAAGGATGAATACACTTGTTATGTACAAACAAGAGTGGATAGTCAATTAAGTGCTGTTATTGTTACAGATAGTGATTATCCAGCTAGAGTTGCTTTTTCATTACTCTATAAAGTACTTGTTGAGTATGAAAAGAAATATCCAAAGTCAACATATACATTA